>NW_026904721.1:0-6193 GCF_024500275.1 Phycodurus eques | reverse complement strand
GAGACTCGGGGGAGGACTCCCCTGAAAGCTGGATTCCCACCGATCGTTGTATCAAATCTTAGCGCACTAGTCACAAGTAGCGCGTAGAAAATCCTGCCAAGTCACATGGATTTGTCCATGTACATTTAGTCATAAATTGGCCCAATGACTGGAGCGCAAACCGAGTGCTTTGTACGCTCGCCGTTAGGCGCCCACGACCCTCCGAGAGGCTTGAAGTAGCCCTCGCCCTGAAAGCGGATTCCCAATAGGATTTGTCTGTGTGAATCCTATCCCGCTAGGCTGAAATCAGAGCGACCTAAGTCGTGCCGAAGTCAATGGTCGTCATGGTCCTCGAGCGAGAACTGAGTGCTTTAAACGCTCGCCGCTCGGACCCACAGCCGTCCAGTAGACTCGGAGAGACTATACCCCGGAAAGCTGAGATTCCCACCGATCGTTGTGTTCAAATCTTAGCGCACTAGGTCACAAGTAGCGCTAAAACGTCCTGCCATAAGTCACAGAGGTTGTCATGTTACAATTTAGTCAATACTGAGGCCTCCTCACTGAGCGACAAGCCAGAGTGCTTTGACACTCGCCGGTCGGACCCCACGACCTCCGAGAGGCTTTGACGAGGCTCCCCTGAAAGCTGATTCCCACCGATTGTTTGTTTAAAATCTTAGCCCAGTAGCTGAAAAGTAGGCGCTAAGTAAGTCCTGCTAAAATCACATAGGTCAGTCATGTTACAATTTAGCGCAATAAGGCCGTCCTTAACTGGACCGAACTGAGAGGCTTATAATCGCTCCGCCTCGGCCGCTCGTCCCCACAGCGCCGTCAGAGTCTCGGGGAGGCCTCCCCTGAAAGCTGGATTCCTCACCGATCGTTTGTTTCAAATCCTAGCCCCACTACTCCAAGACGTAGGCGCCTAAAAGTCTTGCCAAAGTCACATAGGTCGTCATGTTCAATTAGTCATAAAGGCCGACTACTGAGAGAACTGAGTGCTTTAAACACGCTCGCCGTTCGAACGCCCCACAACCTCCGAGAGGCTTGGAAGAGGCCTCCCCGGAAAGCTGGATTCCCACCGATCTAGTTTCAAATCTTCGCCAGTAACTGAAAAGTAGCCGCTAAAAGTCCTGCCACAACACATCGGTCGTCATGTGTACATAGTCAATAAGGCCGACTACTGAGCGAAACCGAGTGCTTTGACGCTCGCCGTTCGGCTCACGACCTCTGAGAGGCTTGGAAGAGCTCTCCCCTAGAAAGCTGGATGCTCCACCGATCGTGTTTTTCAATCTTAGCCCACTAGCTCAAACGTAAGCGCTAAAAAAGTCTTGCCACAGTCACATAGGTCGTCATGTTACAATTTAGTCAATAAGGCCTACTACTGAGCAGAACGAGTGCTTTGACGCTCGCCGAGAGGCCCCACGGCCCTCTGAGCGTTTGGAGTGGCCTATCCCCTAGAAATCTAGATTCCAAGATTGTCTGTGTGAATTCCTAGCCCGCTAGGCTGACAATAAGCGACCTAGAATTCGTGCCGAAGTCATAATCGGTCAACAGTCATGTACTCGAGCGAAACTGAGTGCTTTGAACGCTCGCCGTTCGGCCCACACATCCGTCCGATATACTCGGGGGAGACTCCCCTGAAAGCTGGATTCCACCGATAATGTGTTGTTTCAAGCTTAGCCCACTAGCTCAAAAGTCAGCGCTACAAGGTCCTGCAAAATCACATAGGTCGTCATGTTACAATTTATTCAATAATAGGCCTACTACTGGACCGCAACTTGAGTGCTTTAACGCTCGCGCGCTCGGCCCAAAGCCGTCCAGAGACTCGGGGGAGACTCCCTGCAAGCTGGATTCCCACCGATCGTTTGTCTCAAATCTTAGCGCACTAGGTCAAAAGTAAGCGCTAAAAAGTCCTGCCAAAGTCACATAGGTTTGTCATGTTACAATTTAGTCAATAAAGGCCGAAGACTGGAGCGAAACGAGTGCTTGATCGCTCGCCGTTAGGCCCCACGACTCCGAGATGGCTTGAAGAGGCCTCCCTGAAAGCGGGATCCCAGATTGTCTGTGTGGATTCTAGCCACGCTAGGCTGAAATTAAGCGACCTAAAGTCCGTGCCGAAGTCAAATGGTCGTCATGGTACTCGAGCGAAACTGAGTGCTTTAACGATCGCCGCTCGGCCACAGCCGTCCAGAGACTCGGGGGAGGACTACCCGGAAAGCTGGATTCCCACCGATCGTTTGTTTCAAATCTTAGCGCACTAGGTCAAAAGTAAGCGCTAAAACGTCCTGCCAAAGTCACATAGGGTGTCATGTTACAATTTAGTCAATATAGGCTCCTACTGGAGCGAAACCGAGTGCTTTGACGCTCAGCCGTCGGTCCCCACGACCTCCGAGAGGCTTGGAAGAGGCCTCCCCTGAAAGCTGGATTCCCACCGATCGTTTGTTAAAATCTTAGCCCAGCGTAGCGGAAAGTAGGCGCTAAGAAGTCATGCCAAATCACATAGGTCGTCATGTTACAATTAGCAATAAAGGCCTCCTACTGGACCGAACTGAGTGCTTTAACGCTCGCCGCTCGGCCCCACAGCCGTCCAGAGTCTCGGGGGAGGCCTCCCTGAAAGCTGGATTCCCACCGATCGTTTGTTTCAAATCTTAGCCCACTAGCTCAAACGTAGCGCTAAAAAGTCTTGCAAAGTCACATAGGTCGTCATGTACAATTTAGTCAATAAAGGCCGACTACTGGAGAGAAACTGAGTGCTTTAACGCTCGCCGTTCGGCCCCACAACCTCCGAGAGGCTTGGAAGAGGCCTCCCTGAAAGCTGGATTCCCACCGATCGTTTGTTTCAAATCTTCGCCCAGTAACTGAAAAGTAGGCGCTAAAAAGTCCTGCCAAAATCACATCGGTCGTCATGTTACAATTTAGTCAATAAAGGCCCGACTACTGGAGCGAAAACCGAGTGCTTTGACGCTCGCCGTTCGGCCTCACGACCTCTGAGAGGCTTGGAAGAGTTCTCCCTGAAAGCTGGATTCCAAGGATTGTCTGTGTGAATTCCTAGCCCGCTAGGCTGAAATTAAGCGACCTAAAGTCGTGCCGAAGTCAAATCGGGTCGTCATGGTACTCGAGCGAAACTGAGTGCTTTAACGCTCGCCGTTCGGCCCCACATCCGTCCAGATACTCGGGGGAGGACTCCCCTGAAAGCTGGATTCCCACCGATAATGTGTTTCAAATCTTAGCCACTAGCTCAAAAGTAAGCGCTAAAAAGTCCTGCCAAAATCACATAGGTCGTCATGTTACAATTATTCAATAAAGGCCTACTACTGGACCGAAACTGAGTGCTTTAACGCTCGCCGCTCGGCTCCAAAGCCGTCCAGAGACTCGGGGAGGACTCCCCTGAAAGCTGGATTCCCACCGATTGTTTTTCAAATCTTAGCGCACTAGGTCAAAAGTAAGCGCTAAAAAGTCCTGCCAAAGTCACATAGGTTGTCATGTTACAATTTAGTCAATAAAGGCCTAAGACTGGAGCGAAACCGAGTGCTTTGACGCTCGCCGTTAGGCCCCACAACCTCTGAGAGGCTTGGAAGTGGCCTCCCCTGAAAGCTGGATCCCAAGGCTTGTCTGTGTAAATTCCTAGCCCGCTAGGCAGAAATTAGGCGACCTAAAGTCGTGCCGAAGTCAAATCGGTCGTCATGGTACTCGAGCGAAACCGAGTGCTTTGACGCTCGCCGTTCGGGCCCACGACCTCCGAGAGGCTTGGAAGCGGCCTCCCCTAAAAGCTGGATTCCCACCGATCGTTTTTCTCAAATCTTAGCCCACTAGCTCAAAGGTAGGCGCTAAAAAGTCTTGCCAAAGTCACATAGGTAGTCATGTTACAATTTAGTCAATAAAGGCCTCCTACTGGACCGAAACGGAGTGCTTTAACGCTCGCTGTTCGGCCCCACGACCTCCGAGAGGCTTGGAAGAGGCCTCCCCTGAAAGCTGGATTCCCAAGGATTGTCTGTGTGAATTCCTAGCCCGCTAGGCTGAAATTAAGCGACCTAAAGTCGTGCCGAAGTCAAATCGGTCATCATGGTACTCGAGCGAAACTGAGTGCTTTAACGCTCGCCGCTCGGCCCCACAGCCGTCCAGAGGCTTGGAAGAGGCCTCCCCTGAAAGCTGGATTCCCACCGATCGTTTGTTTAAAATCTTAGCCCAGTAGCTGAAAAGTAGGCGCTAAGAAGTCCTGCTAAAATCACATAGGTCGTCATGTACAATTTAGCCAATAAAGGCCTCCTACTGGACCGAAACTGAGTGCTTTAACGCTCGCCTCGCCGCTCGGCCACAGCCGTCCAGAGTCTCGGGGGAGGGCCTCCCCTGAAAGCTGGATTCCCACCGATCGTTTGTTTCAAATCTTAGCCCACTAGCTCAAACGTAGGCGCTAAAAAGTCTTGCCAAAGTCACATAGGTCGTCATGTTACAATTTAGTCAATAAAGGCCGACTACTGGAGAGAAACTGAGTGCTTTAACGCTCGCCGTTCGGCCCCACAACCTCCGAGAGGCTTGGAAGAGGCCTCCCCTGAAAGCTGGATTCCCACCGATCGTTTGTTTCAAATCTTCGCCCAGTAAACTGAAAAGTAGGCGCTAAAAAGTCCTGCCAAAATCACATCGGTCGTCATGTTACAATTTAGTCAATAAAGGCCGACTACTGGAGCGAAACCGAGTGCTTTGACGCTCGCCGTTCGGCCTCACGACCTCTGAGAGGCTTGGAAGAGGTTCTCCCCTGAAAGCTGGATTCCAAGGATTGTCTGTGTGAATTCCTAGCCCGCTAGGCTGAAATTAAGCGACCTAAAGTCGTGCCGAAGTCAAATCGGTCGTCATGGTACTCGAGCGAAACTGAGTGCTTTAACGCTCGCCGTTCGGCCCCACATCCGTCCAGATACTCGGGGGGAGACTCCCCTGAAAGCTGCATTCCCACCGATAATGTGTTTCAAATCTTAGCCCACTAGCTCAAAAGTAAGCGCTAAAAAGTCCTGCAAAATCACATAGGTCGTCATGTTACAATTTATTCAATAAAGGCCTACTCACTGGACCGAAAACTGAGTGCTTTAACGCTCGCCGCTCGGCTCCAAAGCCGTCCAGAGACTCGGGGGAGGACTCCCCTGAAAGCTGGATTCCCACCGATTGTTTTTTCAAATCTTAGCGCACTAGGTCAGAAGTAAGCGCTAAAAAGTCCTGCCAAAGTCACATAGGTGTCATGTTACAATTAGTCAATAAAGGCCTAAGACTGGAGCGAAACCGAGTGCTTTGACGCTCGCCGTTAGGCCCCACAACCTCTGAGAGGCTTGGAAGTGGCCTCCCCTGAAAGCTGGATTCCCAAGGCTTGTCTGTGTAAATCCTAGCCCGCTAGGCAGAAATTAGGCGACCTAAAGTCGTGCCGAAGTCAAATCGGTCGTCATGGTACTCGAGCGAAACCGAGTGCTTTGACGCTCGCCGTTCGGGCCCACGACCTCCGAGAGGCTTGGAAGCGGCCTCCCCTAAAAGCTGGATTCCCACCGATCGTTTTCTCAAATCTTAGCCCACTAGCTCAAAGGTAGGCGCTAAAAAGTCTTGCCAAAGTCACATAGGTAGTCATGTTACAATTTAAGTAATAAAGGCCTCCTACTGGACCGAAACGGAGTGCTTTAACGCTCGCTGTTCGGCCCCACGACCTCCGAGAGGCTTGGAAGAGGCCTCCCTGAAAGCTGGATTCCCAAGGATTGTCTGTGTGAATTCCTAGCCCGCTAGGCTGAAATTAAGCGACCTAAACTCGTGCACGAAGTCAAATCGGTCATCATGGTACTCGAGCGAAACTGAGTGCTTTAACGCTCGCCGCTCGGCCCCACAGCCGTCCAGAGACTCGGGGGAGGACTACCCGGAAAGCTGGATTCCACCGATCGTTTGTTTCAAATCTTAGCGCACTAGGTCAAAAGTAAGCGCTAAAAGTCCTGCCAAAGTCACATAGGTTGTCATGTTACAATTTAGTCAATATAGGCCTCCTACTGGAGCGGAAACCGAGTGCTTTACGCTCGCCGCTCGGCCCCACAGCGTCCAGAGTCTCGGGGAGGCCTCCCCTGAAAGCTGGATTCCACCGATCGTTTGTTTCAAATCTTAGCCCACTAGCTCAAACGTAGGCACTAAAAGTCTTGCCAAAGTCACATAGGTCGTCATGTTACAATTTAGTCAATAAGGCCGACTATGGAGAGAA
>NW_026904720.1:0-6212 GCF_024500275.1 Phycodurus eques | reverse complement strand
GTTATGAGTCAAAATAGAAAACGTGTACAGCAGGCGCTGGGAAGCGTTTTTAAGCAATAAAAAACTGCAAATGTGTGTAAAACTCCAACCAAAGCTTTTGGATTCAAAAAACTGCCTGTAACTAGTATAAAGGGCAGAGTTCTACTCTAAATAGCCAGAGATTTTACTGGGAAAGCATCCTTTTTGAAGTTATGAGTCAAAATAGAAAACGTGTACAGCAGGCGCTGGGAAGCGTTTTTAAGCAATAAAAAACTGCAAATGTGTGTAAAACTCCAACCAAAGCTTTTGGATTCAAAAAACTGCCTGTAACTAGTATAAAGGGCAGAGTTCTACTCTAAATAGCCAGAGATTTTACTGGGAAAGCATCCTTTTTGAAGTTATGAGTCAAAATAGAAAACGTGTACAGCAGGCGCTGGGAAGCGTTTTTAAGCAATAAAAAACTGCAAATGTGTGTAAAACTCCAACCAAAGCTTTTGGATTCAAAAAACTGCCTGTAACTAGTATAAAGGGCAGAGTTCTACTCTAAATAGCCAGAGATTTTACTGGGAAAGCATCCTTTTTGAAGTTATGAGTCAAAATAGAAAACGTGTACAGCAGGCGCTGGGAAGCGTTTTTAAGCAATAAAAAACTGCAAATGTGTGTAAAACTCCAACCAAAGCTTTTGGATTCAAAAAACTGCCTGTAACTAGTATAAAGGGCAGAGTTCTACTCTAAATAGCCAGAGATTTTACTGGGAAAGCATCCTTTTTGAAGTTATGAGTCAAAATAGAAAACGTGTACAGCAGGCGCTGGGAAGCGTTTTTAAGCAATAAAAAACTGCAAATGTGTGTAAAACTCCAACCAAAGCTTTTGGATTCAAAAAACTGCCTGTAACTAGTATAAAGGGCAGAGTTCTACTCTAAATAGCCAGAGATTTTACTGGGAAAGCATCCTTTTTGAAGTTATGAGTCAAAATAGAAAACGTGTACAGCAGGCGCTGGGAAGCGTTTTTAAGCAATAAAAAACTGCAAATGTGTGTAAAACTCCAACCAAAGCTTTTGGATTCAAAAAACTGCCTGTAACTAGTATAAAGGGCAGAGTTCTACTCTAAATAGCCAGAGATTTTACTGGGAAAGCATCCTTTTTGAAGTTATGAGTCAAAATAGAAAACGTGTACAGCAGGCGCTGGGAAGCGTTTTTAAGCAATAAAAAACTGCAAATGTGTGTAAAACTCCAACCAAAGCTTTTGGATTCAAAAAACTGCCTGTAACTAGTATAAAGGGCAGAGTTCTACTCTAAATAGCCAGAGATTTTACTGGGAAAGCATCCTTTTTGAAGTTATGAGTCAAAATAGAAAACGTGTACAGCAGGCGCTGGGAAGCGTTTTTAAGCAATAAAAAACTGCAAATGTGTGTAAAACTCCAACCAAAGCTTTTGGATTCAAAAAACTGCCTGTAACTAGTATAAAGGGCAGAGTTCTACTCTAAATAGCCAGAGATTTTACTGGGAAAGCATCCTTTTTGAAGTTATGAGTCAAAATAGAAAACGTGTACAGCAGGCGCTGGGAAGCGTTTTTAAGCAATAAAAAACTGCAAATGTGTGTAAAACTCCAACCAAAGCTTTTGGATTCAAAAAACTGCCTGTAACTAGTATAAAGGGCAGAGTTCTACTCTAAATAGCCAGAGATTTTACTGGGAAAGCATCCTTTTTGAAGTTATGAGTCAAAATAGAAAACGTGTACAGCAGGCGCTGGGAAGCGTTTTTAAGCAATAAAAAACTGCAAATGTGTGTAAAACTCCAACCAAAGCTTTTGGATTCAAAAAACTGCCTGTAACTAGTATAAAGGGCAGAGTTCTACTCTAAATAGCCAGAGATTTTACTGGGAAAGCATCCTTTTTGAAGTTATGAGTCAAAATAGAAAACGTGTACAGCAGGCGCTGGGAAGCGTTTTTAAGCAATAAAAAACTGCAAATGTGTGTAAAACTCCAACCAAAGCTTTTGGATTAAAAAAACTGCCTGTAACTAGTATAAAGGGCAGAGTTCTACTCTAAATAGCCAGAGATTTTACTGGGAAAGCATCCTTTTGTGAAGTTATGAGTCAAAATAAAAAACGTGTACAGCCAGGCGCTGGGAAGCGTTTTTAAGCAATAAAAAACTGCAAATGTGTGTAAAACTCCAACCAAAGCTTTTGGATTCAAAAAACTGCCTGTAACTAGTATAAAGGGCAGAGTTCTACTCTAAATAGCCAGAGATTTTACTGGGAAAGCATCCTTTTTGAAGTTATGAGTCAAAATAGAAAACGTGTACAGCAGGCGCTGGGAAGCGTTTTTAAGCAATAAAAAACTGCAAATGTGTGTAAAACTCCAACCAAAGCTTTTGGATTCAAAAAACTGCCTGTAACTAGTATAAAGGGCAGAGTTCTACTCTAAATAGCCAGAGATTTTACTGGGAAAGCATCCTTTGTGAAGTTATGAGTCAAAATAGAAAACGTGTACAGCAGGCGCTGGGAAGCGTTTTTAAGCAATAAAAAACTGCAAATGTGTGTAAAACTCCAACCAAAGCTTTTGGATTCAAAAAACTGCCTGTAACTAGTATAAAGGGCAGAGTTCTACTCTAAATAGCCAGAGATTTTACTGGGAAAGCATCCTTTTTGAAGTTATGAGTCAAAATAGAAAAACGTGTACAGCAGGCGCTGGGAAGCGTTTTTAAGCAATAAAAAACTGCAAATGTGTGTAAAACTCCAACCAAAGCTTTTGGATTCAAAAAAACTGCCTGTAACTAGTATAAAGGGCAGAGTTCTACTCTAAATAGCCAGAGATTTTACTGGGAAAGCATCCTTTTTGAAGTTATGAGTCAAAATAGAAAAACGTGTACAGCAGGCGCTGGGAAGCGTTTTTAAGCAATAAAAAACTGCAAATGTGTGTAAAACTCCAACCAAAGCTTTTGGATTCAAAAAACTGCCTGTAACTAGTATAAAGGGCAGAGTTCTACTCTAAATAGCCAGAGATTTTACTGGGAAAGCATCCTTTTTGAAGTTATGAGTCAAAATAGAAAACGTGTACAGCAGGCGCTGGGAAGCGTTTTTAAGCAATAAAAAACTGCAAATGTGTGTAAAACTCCAACCAAAGCTTTTGGATTCAAAAAAACTGCCTGTAACTAGTATAAAGGGCAGAGTTCTACTCTAAATAGCCAGAGATTTACTGGGAAAGCATCCTTTTTGAAGTTATGAGTCAAAATAGAAAACGTGTACAGCAGGCGCTGGGAAGCGTTTTTAAGCAATAAAAAACTGCAAATGTGTGTAAAACTCCAACCAAAGCTTTTGGATTCAAAAAACTGCCTGTAACTAGTATAAAGGGCAGAGTTCTACTCTAAATAGCCAGAGATTTTACTGGGAAAGCATCCTTTTTGAAGTTATGAGTCAAAATAGAAAACGTGTACAGCAGGCGCTGGGAAGCGTTTTTAAGCAATAAAAAACTGCAAATGTGTGTAAAACTCCAACCAAAGCTTTTGGATTCAAAAAACTGCCTGTAACTAGTATAAAGGGCAGAGTTCTACTCTAAATAGCCAGAGATTTTACTGGGAAAGCATCCTTTTTGAAGTTATGAGTCAAAATAGAAAAACGTGTACAGCAGGCGCTGGGAAGCGTTTTTAAGCAATAAAAAACTGCAAATGTGTGTAAAACTCCAACCAAAGCTTTTGGATTCAAAAAACTGCCTGTAACTAGTATAAAGGGCAGAGTTCTACTCTAAATAGCCAGAGATTTTACTGGGAAAGCATCCTTTTTGAAGTTATGAGTCAAAATAGAAAACGTGTACAGCAGGCGCTGGGAAGCGTTTTTAAGCAATAAAAAACTGCAAATGTGTGTAAAACTCCAACCAAAGCTTTTGGATTCAAAAAACTGCCTGTAACTAGTATAAAGGGCAGAGTTCTACTCTAAATAGCCAGAGATTTTACTGGGAAAGCATCCTTTTTGAAGTTATGAGTCAAAATAGAAAACGTGTACAGCAGGCGCTGGGAAGCGTTTTTAAGCAATAAAAAACTGCAAATGTGTGTAAAACTCCAACCAAAGCTTTTGGATTCAAAAAACTGCCTGTAACTAGTATAAAGGGCAGAGTTCTACTCTAAATAGCCAGAGATTTTACTGGGAAAGCATCCTTTTTGAAGTTATGAGTCAAAATAGAAAACGTGTACAGCAGGCGCTGGGAAGCGTTTTTAAGCAATAAAAAACTGCAAATGTGTGTAAAACTCCAACCAAAGCTTTTGGATTCAAAAAACTGCCTGTAACTAGTATAAAGGGCAGAGTTCTACTCTAAATAGCCAGAGATTTTACTGGGAAAGCATCCTTTTTGAAGTTATGAGTCAAAATAGAAAACGTGTACAGCAGGCGCTGGGAAGCGTTTTTAAGCAATAAAAAACTGCAAATGTGTGTAAAACTCCAACCAAAGCTTTTGGATTCAAAAAACTGCCTGTAACTAGTATAAAGGGCAGAGTTCTACTCTAAATAGCCAGAGATTTTACTGGGAAAGCATCCTTTTTGAAGTTATGAGTCAAAATAGAAAACGTGTACAGCAGGCGCTGGGAAGCGTTTTTAAGCAATAAAAAACTGCAAATGTGTGTAAAACTCCAACCAAAGCTTTTGGATTCAAAAAAACTGCCTGTAACTAGTATAAAGGGCAGAGTTCTACTCTAAATAGCCAGAGATTTTACTGGGAAAGCATCCTTTTTGAAGTTATGAGTCAAAATAGAAAAACGTGTACAGCCAGGCGCTGGGAAGCGTTTTTAAGCAATAAAAAACTGCAAATGTGTGTAAAACTCCAACCAAAGCTTTTGGATTCAAAAAACTGCCTGTAACTAGTATAAAGGGCAGAGTTCTACTCTAAATAGCCAGAGATTTTACTGGGAAAGCATCCTTTTTGAAGTTATGAGTCAAAATAGAAAACGTGTACAGCAGGCGCTGGGAAGCGTTTTTAAGCAATAAAAAACTGCAAATGTGTGTAAAACTCCAACCAAAGCTTTTGGATTCAAAAAAACTGCCTGTAACTAGTATAAAGGGCAGAGTTCTACTCTAAATAGCCAGAGATTTTACTGGGAAAGCATCCTTTTTGAAGTTATGAGTCAAAATAGAAAACGTGTACAGCAGTTGCTGGGAAGCGTTTTTAAGCAATAAAAAACTGCAAATGTGTGTAAAACTCCAACCAAAGCTTTTGGATTCAAAAAACTGCCTGTAACTAGTATAAAGGGCAGAGTTCTACTCTAAATAGCCAGAGATTTTACTGGGAAAGCATCCTTTTTGAAGTTATGAGTCAAAATAGAAAACGTGTACAGCAGGCGCTGGGAAGCGTTTTTAAGCAATAAAAAACTGCAAATGTGTGTAAAACTCCAACCAAAGCTTTTGGATTCAAAAAACTGCCTGTAACTAGTATAAAGGGCAGAGTTCTACTCTAAATAGCCAGAGATTTTACTGGGAAAGCATCCTTTTTGAAGTTATGAGTCAAAATAGAAAAACGTGTACAGCAGGCGCTGGGAAGCGTTTTTAAGCAATAAAAAACTGCAAATGTGTGTAAAACTCCAACCAAAGCTTTTGGATTCAAAAAACTGCCTGTAACTAGTATAAAGGGCAGAGTTCTACTCTAAATAGCCAGAGATTTTACTGGGAAAGCATCCTTTTTGAAGTTATGAGTCAAAATAGAAAACGTGTACAGCAGGCGCTGGGAAGCGTTTTTAAGCAATAAAAAACTGCAAATGTGTGTAAAACTCCAACCAAAGCTTTTGGATTCAAAAAACTGCCTGTAACTAGTATAAAGGGCAGAGTTCTACTCTAAATAGCCAGAGATTTTACTGGGAAAGCATCCTTTTTGAAGTTATGAGTCAAAATAGAAAACGTGTACAGCAGGCGCTGGGAAGCGTTTTTAAGCAATAAAAAACTGCAAATGTGTGTAAAACTCCAACCAAAGCTTTTGGATTCAAAAAACTGCCTGTAACTAGTATAAAGGGCAGAGTTCTACTCTAAATAGCCAGAGATTTTACTGGGAAAGCATCCTTTTTGAAGTTATGAGTCAAAATAGAAAACGTGTACAGCAGGGCGCTGGGAAGCGTTTTTAAGCAATAAAAAACTGCAAATGTGTGTAAAACTCCAACCAAAGCTTTTGGATTCAAAAAAACTGCCTGTAACTAGTATAAAGGGCAGAGTTCTACTCTAAATAGCCAGAGATTTTACTGGGAAAGCATCCTTT
>NW_026904719.1:0-6230 GCF_024500275.1 Phycodurus eques | reverse complement strand
CGACAGTGCAGGGACCTACGCGAGGATCCTGTTCGTGGACTTAAGGTCAGCGTTCAACACCATCATCCCTGAACTCCTTTCATCCAAGCTTCTCCAGCTCAGCGTCTCACCTGCCATCTGCCAGTGGATTTACAGCTTTCTGACGGGCAGGACACAGTAGGTCAGGCTGGGGGAGGCCACCTCATCCACACGCAGCATCAGCACTGGGGCGCCCCAAGGTTGTGTCCTCTCTCCACTGCTCTTCTCTCTCAACACGAACCACTGCACCTCAGCGAACCCGACTGTCAAACTCCTGAAATTTGCAGATGACACCACTGTCATCGGCCTCATCAAGGACGGTGACGAGTCTGCATATCGACAGGAACCGGAGCGGCTGGAGCTGTGGTGCGGCCGACACAACTTGGAGCTGAACACGCTCAAGACTGAAGAGATGATCGTGGACTTCAGGAGGCATCCTTTGCCACAGCTGCCTCTCACGTTGTCCAGCTGCCTTGTGTCAACCGTCGAGACATTCACGTTCCTGGGAATTACCGTCTCTCAGGACCTGAAGTGGGCGACCAACATCAACTCCGTCCTCAAAAAGGCCCAGCAGAGGATGTACTTCCTGCGGCTTCTGAGAAAGCACAAAGTGCTGAGACAGTTCTACACAGCGATCATCGAATCAGTCCTGTGTTCTTCCATCACAGTCAGCTTTGCACCCTTCCTCAACATGCTAAATCGAGACACTTGATTCTTTTGGCTGGGTATTGTGCCATCTGACAATAACAAAACTATCTTGTAAGTGTAAAGGTAAACTTTTGACATGTATTCTTTGTTGTCGAGGTTGTTGTTGTTTTATTATTTTTCTATTTGACATTCTCTTTATTTTTTTCTTATTCATTTATGTACTTGTTTTTTTTAAATTATTATTATATTCATTCATTCATCTTACGTTCCGCTTATCCTCACTCGGATCGCGGGCGTGCTGGAGCCTATCCCAGCTATCTTCGAGCGAAAGGCGGGGTATTATTATAATACATATTTTTAAAATTATTTTTCTTTTCTGTTTTTTTCCTTCTCACATTTTAGACTGATTTGCTTGGTGAAAGGACACATGCATGGAGTGGGGATTTTCTCTTCTGTTTGCGGTTCCGGCATCTATGGAGGCGGGACTTTCTTCACTCCTTCCCGACCTCGGGCAGTGGCATCGGGTCCTTGCGAACTCCTTCGGGTGGTCGGTTGTCGGGGCCCCTCGGTGGGGCCGGCGGCCAGGGCAATCCGCCTCGACAGCCGGCCACCCGGATGAAGCTGCGGAACAGCGGCAGCTTAAAAACTCCACTGTGATAGAGTAAAACTGTTCCGGCACAAAAGGTATACAGATCCTCCATTCTGCTTGACCTAACAGCCGAACAGGACAAAAAAAAAAAGTCTATTTTTTACATTTTCCCATTTTGTGTATTTTGTTCGTATTTAAACGCAGTGTTAATGTTCAAATTGCATAATATTACATTGGCTTACAGTAATATTAAGTGTAATTTTTAAGAATAAAACCTCTGCCTGTCATGAACGGAACAGAGGCTAGGACCCAAAAATGCAAGACTCCAAAACAAATGGACAGTTTCCAAAAAGAGAGGTTTAATAGACGGGCATAGGTCGGTACACGGGCAGGCAATCCAAGAAGGGCAACAGTATCCAAGAACATGAGGCAAAGAGGCAAGGTCGATAATCGGAACAGGGTCAAAGTCTTACTGTGAGTCTGTGACAAGGAATGCTGGAACGTGACGACAAGGTACAACGAACTGGCAACGAGAGGGAATGAGACACGAGGTTAAATACAATAGGTAATTAGGGTGAACGAGGCACAGGTGGTGAAGATGCTCACAGGAGCAGGTGTGTGAGAAACGAGAGAGGAAGACAAAACCTGGCACACACGCACACACACACATGACAGTACCCCCCCCTTAACGGCCGGCCCCAGACGGCCCTGGGGCCCCTGGATGCGCAACGTGGAAGTCCCGAATGAGCGAATCATCCATGATAAACGCAGACGGTACCCATGAACGTTCCTCAGGCCCATAGCCCTCCCAGTCCACCAGATATTGAAACCCCCTCCCCCTCCGACGAGACGACAACAGCCGCTTCACAGCGAAGACAGGGCCCCCATCCACAAACCGGGGGGGAGGAGGGGGCCTGGAAGGCGGGACCAGAGGGGACTCCCAGGCTGGTTTGAGTAGGCTGACATGAAAAGCAGGGTGGACCCGCATCGACCTTGGGAGCCTCAGCTTCACGGTGACAGGGTTGATGATCTTTGTGATGGGGAAGGGCCCAACGAACCTGGGAGCGAGCTTCTTGGACTCCACCCGGAGTGGAATATGTTTGGTCGAGAGCCAAACTCGCT
Source organism: Phycodurus eques (assembly GCF_024500275.1). NCBI lineage: Eukaryota > Metazoa > Chordata > Actinopteri > Syngnathiformes > Syngnathidae > Phycodurus > Phycodurus eques. Next base: position 3,853 of record NW_026904719.1, on the reverse strand, counting down.
GACCCACTTTGTAGTTCGGGGCCGGTGTCCTCCGACGGTCAGCAGCGGCTTTGTAGGACCGTCCCTGGCGCAGCAGCATCTGTCGGGCTCGCTCCCAGGTCCTCCTGCAGCGTCTCACCAAGGTTAATGCCGCTGGAACTGTGGACTCAGGGGCTATGGCAGGAAACAGAGATGGTTGGTAACCATGCACAACGTGAAAAGGCGATAGACCAGTGGATGCAGAGGGGAGGGAATTGTGGGAGAATTCGACCCAAACCAATTTCTGAGACCAGGATCGCGGATCCTGTGAAGCGAGACATCGGAGCCCCGTCTCCAGGTCCTGGTTCAGCCTCTCGGTTTGGCCGTTGGTTTCAGGATGAAACCCAGATGACAGACTGACGGTAGCACCTATGAGATTGCAAAACTCCTTCCAAAATTGCGAAATGAATTGGGGACTCCTATCAGACACCACATTCTTGGGGAAACCATGGAACTTAAAAACCTGATTAATCATCAGCTCGGCAGTGTCTTTAGCTGAGGGGAGTTTTGGAAGTGCAATGAAGTGTGCCATCTTAGAGAACCTGTCAACAACTGTAAGAATGGTGGTATTGCCTTTAGAGGCCGGTAATCCTGTCACAAAGTCTACGGAAATGTCTGACCAAGGACGTTGTGGTATTGGCAGGGGTCGCAACTCCCCAGAAGGACGTTGATGAGAGGGCTTGTTGGCAGCACATACCTGGCAAGCATTGACATAATCAATAACATCCCTCCTAATATTAGGCCACCAAAAGCGGTGTTCGACCACTGATTGAGTCTTGGCAATTCCTGGGTGACATACAGTGCGGTTCGTGTGAGCCCAGTGGATGACTTTTCCCCTTAAGGTCGGAACCACATAAAGCCTGTTTTCAGGGCAATCGTCAGGGCTAGGAGTGTCTTTCAGAGCCCCTTTAACCGCCGTTTCAATGTCCCAAACAAAAGCGGAAATAAAACATGACTTGGGCAAAATAGTCTTTGGGTCGGACAAAGAATTCTCTTCGGAGAAAATGCGTGACAAAGCATCTGGCTTACCATTTTTAGAACCGGGTCGGTAGGATAGCGTGAAATTAAATCTAGTAAAGAACAGAGCCCATCTAGCCTGCCTCGCATTTAATCTTTTAGCAGTCTTAATATACTCAAGGTTCTTGTGATCTGTCCATACTAAAAACAGAGTCTGTGCCCCCTCTAGCCAGTGCCTCCACTCCATCAAGGCCACCTTGACTGCCAGCAGTTCACGGTCACCAATGTCATAATTTTTCTCAGCTGGGGTCAGTTTTTTGGAGAGAAAAGCACAAGGATGTAATTTATCATCCTTGAGAGATTTCTGGGAGAGCACTGCTCCTATTCCGGCATCAGACGCATCGACTTCTACCACAAACTGCTGTTGGAGATCTGGCAAAGTAAGGATGGGAGCGGAGGTAAAGCTCGACTTAAGTTTTTGAAACGCTGCCTGACAAAGCGGGTTCCATGCAAAAGGTTTGTGTGGCGAGGTAAGATCATGCAAAGGAGAGGCTATAGAACTGAAATTCCTGATGAATTTTCTGTAGAAGTTTGCAAACCCTAAGAACCTTTGTACATCTTTGCGTGACGTGGGAGTAGGCCAATTAATTACTGCATCGACTTTGCAAGGGTCCATTTTGACTTCACCTTGAGCCAGGACAAAACCCAGAAAAGAAACTGACGCCCTGTGGAACTCACATTTCTCAGCCTTAACATATAGTTGGTTCTGCAGTAACTGCTGCAAAACAGAGCGGACATGAATAATGTGAGTCTCCTCATCCGGGGAGAAAATCAAAATGTCATCCAAATAAACAAAAACATAAACATTCAGCATGTCACGCAGGACATCATTGACGAGGTTCTGGAAAACAGCTGGAGCGTTAGTAAGCCCAAAAGGCATTACCAAATATTCATAATGTCCTGTTGGTGTGTTAAATGCTGTTTTCCATTCATCCCCCTCCCTTATTCTGACTAGATGATATGCATTTCTTAAGTCCAGTTTGGTGAAAACCTTGGCTCCCTCCAGGAACTCAAAGGCGGTGGAGATGAGAGGAAGAGGGTACCTGTTTTTTACAGTGATATCGTTGAGACCCCGGTAATCGATACAGGGTCGCAGGGTCTTGTCTTTCTTGTCCACAAAGAAAAATCCTGCTCCCGCAGGGGATGAAGATGGGCGAATGAGGCCGGCTGCCAGTGATTCCTCCACGTACTCCTTCATGGCCTTGTGTTCCGGCCCTGAAAGAGAGAACAACCTGCCTCGTGGGGGTGTGGTTCCAGGCAGCAAGTCAATAGCACAGTCATAAGGTCTGTGGGGTGGAAGGGATTTGGCCTTGGACTTGGAAAAAACGTCTTTAATATCCTGGTAACAGGTGGGCACTTGAGATAAATCAGGATCCCCAGATGGGGTCTGTGGATTGTCCTTAGAAACATGACCCTGATCATCACATGGCGGCTTGAAACAGTTCCGGGCGCAATTGCTGCCCCATGACATAACCTGCCCAGAGGACCAGTCAATGTGGGGGTTATGTAATCTCAACCATGGGTTCCCTAAGATAAGCAACCTGCCTTGGTTTGGCTGGTCACCGAGGCTTGTCCTCAAAGTGCGCGGTGACGCAGCCTTCCGCCGATCTCCATCCAGCTCGCGATCCAAAAGCCTCCTGTCGATTTTTACGGCGAGAGCGATGAGAGTGTCCAAGTCGGTCGGCAGGTCTAGCGGCACTAAATGATCCTTGACGGCGGGGATAGTCCTTGAAAAAAGGCATCGAGTAGCGCCCGATTATTCCAATGACTCTCAGCTGCTAGAATGCGAAACTCAATCGCGTAATCTGACACCCTGCGCATGCCTTGTCGTAAGGTAACAAGGGAGCGAGCTGCCTCACGATCAGGAGTGGAAAATTGAAAAATTTGCTCCATAGTCTTTACGAAAAAAGCCCATGAATGACACGTGGCGGAATTGCGGCTCCATTCAGCAGTAGCCCACGCCTCCGCACGACCAGTCAGGTGGGAAATGACGAAAGCGATCTTTGCCCGCTCGGTGGGGAAGGCAGCTGCCTGGAGCTCAAAGTGGAGTTCGCACTGCGTGATGAACGGCTTAATGTTCCCAGAATTTCCCGAGAACCTCTCCGGTCGAGAGAGCTGTGGGCAGACAGCAGCGGAGGTGGCAGGTGGCTGCATGTTGACTGTTTCACATGGAAATACCGTGGCGGTATTGGGTGTGGTGCCAACTGGTTCCTTGTCTTGGATAATTTTCATAAGAAGTTCAAACTGTGAGGCCACCTGTCTCATCATATTGTCCTGATGCCTTGACAGTCCCTCTAGATGAAGGTGGAGGGCAGCAAGCTGCTCATCCTGCTTCGAGAGGCGTTGACCCTGCGCTTGAAGGGCTTTGCGCACCGGGTCTGAGTCTGCTGGGTCCATGTTATGGCCAGTTCGTTCTGTCATGAACGGAACAGAGGCTAGGACCCAAAAATGCAAGACTCCAAAACAAATGGACAGTTTCCAAAAAGAGAGGTTTAATAGACGGGGATAGGTTGGTACACGGGCAGGCAATCCAAGAAGGGCAACAGTATCCAAGAACATGAGGCAAAGAGGCAAGGTCGATAATCGGAACAGGGTCAAAGTCTTACTGTGAGTCTGTGACAAGGAATGCTGGAACGTGACGACAAGGTACAACGAACTGGCAACGAGAGGGAATGAGACACGAGGTTAAATACAATAGGTAATTAGGGTGAACGAGGCACAGGTGGTGAAGATGCTCACAGGAGCAGGTGTGTGAGAAACGAGAGAGGAAGACAAAACCTGGCACACACGCACACACACACACACACACACATGACAC
>NW_026904718.1:0-6231 GCF_024500275.1 Phycodurus eques | reverse complement strand
GGCTTTGAAGAGGCCTCCCCTGAAAAGCTGGATTCCCACCGATCGTTTGTTTCAAATCTTCGCCCAGTAGCTCAAAGTAGGCGCTAAAAAGTCCTGCCAAAATCACATAGGTCGTCATGTTACAATTTAGTCAATAAACGCCTCTACTGGACCGAAACCAGTGCTTGACGCTCGCGTTAGGCCCCACGACCATGAGAGGGCTTGGAAATGGCATCCCCTGAAAGACTGCATTCCCATCCGATCGTTTGTTTCAAATCTTAGCCCAGTAGCTGAAAAGTAGGCGCAAAAAAGTCTCTGCCAAAGTCACATAGTTGTGATGTTACAATTTAGTCAATAAAGGGTACTACTGGAACGAAACAGAGTGACTTCGACGCTCGCGTTGCCGGCCCCACGAGCTCCGAGAGGCTTGGAAGAGGCCTCCCTGAAAGCTGGATTCCCAAGGGCTTGTCTGTGTGAATCCTAGCCTGCTAGGCTGAAATTAAGCGACTAAAGTCGTGCCGAAGTCAAATGTCGTCATGGTACTCGAGCGAACTGAGTGCTTTAAACGGTCGCCGCTCGGCCACACAGCCGTCCAGAGACTCGGGGGAGGACTAACCTGAAAGCTGGATTCCCACCCATCGTTTGTTTCAAATCTAGTGCACTAGCTCAAACGTAAGCGCTAAAAAGTCCTGCCAAAATCACATAGGTCGTCATGTTACAAATTTAGTCAATAAAGGCCTATTACTGGACCGAAACTGAGAGTTGCTCAACGCTAGACGATCCGGACCCACAGCCGTCCAGAGATTCAGGGGAGGCCTCCCTGAAAGCTGGATTCCCCACCGATCGTTTGTTTCAAATCTTAGCCCAGTAGCTGAAAAGTAGCGCAAAAAAACTCCTGCCAAAATCACATAGGTCGTCATGTTACAATTTAGTCAATAAAGGCCTACTACTGGAGCGAAACCGAGTGCTTTGACGCGCGCCGTTCGGCCCCACGACCTCACGAGAGGCTTGGAAGAGGCGTCCCCTGAAAGCTGGATTCCCACCGATCGTTTGTTTTAAATCTTAGCCCACTAGCTCAAACGTAAGCGCTAAAAAGTCCTGCCAAATCACATAGGTCGTCATGTTACAATTTAGTCAATAGAGGCCTATTACTTGACCGAAACTGAGAGCTTTAAACGCTCGCCGCTCGGCCCCTCAGCCGTCCAGAGACTCGGGGGAGGCCTCCCCCGAAAGCTGGATTCCCACGATCGTTTGTTTCAAACTCTCGCCCAGTAACTGAAAAGTAGGCGCTAAAAAGTCCTGCCAAAATCAACATAGGTCGTCATGTTACAAATTTTAGTCAATAAAGGCTACTACTGGACCGAACTGAGTGCTTTAACGCTCGCCACTCTGCCCCACAGCCGTCCAGAGACTCGGGGGAGGCGTCCACTGAAAGCTGGATTCCCACCGATCATTTGTTTCAAATCTTAGCCCACTAGCTCAAAAGTAGGCGCTAAAAAGTCATGCCAAAAGTCACATAGGTCGTCATGTTACAATTTAGTCAAAAAAGGCCTACTACTGGAGCGAAAACGAGTGCTTTGACGCTCGCCGTTCGGCCCCACAGCTGTCCAGAGACTCGGGGAGGCTCCCCTGAAAGCTGGATTCCCACCGATCGTTTGTTTCAAATCTTAGCCAGTAGCTCTAAAGTAAGCGCTAAAAAGTCCTGCCAAAGTCACATAGGTCGTCATGTTACAATTTAGTCAATAAAAGCCTACTACTGGAGCGAAACCGAGTGCTTTGACGCTCACCGTTCGGCCTTACGAGCTACCCGAGAGGCTTGGAAGAGGCCTCCCTTGAAAGCTGGATTCCCAAGGCTTGTCTGTGTAAATTCCTAGCCCGCTAGGCAGAAATTAGGCGACCTAAAGTCGTGCCGAAGTCAAATCGGTCGTCATGGTACTCGAGCGAAACTGAGTGCTTAAACGCTCGCCGCTCGGCCCCAAAGCCGTCCAGAGACTCGGGGGAGGACTCCCCTGAAAGCTGGATTCCCACCGATCGTTTGTTTCAAATTTTAGCCCACTAGCTCAAAAGTAAGCGCTAAAAAGTCCTGCCACAATCACATAGGTCGTCATGTTACAATTTAGTCAATAAAGGCCTACTACTGGAGAGAAACCGAGTGCTTTGACGCTCGCCGTTCGGCCCCACAGCTGTCCAGAGACTCGGGGGAGGACTCCCCTGAAAGCTGGATTCCCACCGATAATGTGTTTCAAATCTTAGCCCACTAACTCAAAAGTAAAGCGCTAAAATGTCCTGCCAAAATCACATAGGACGTCATGGTACAATTTAGTCAATTAAAGGCCTACTACTGGACCGAAAACGGAGTATCTTTGACGCTCGCCGTTATGCCCCACGACCTCCGAGAGGCTTTGAAGAGGCCTCCCTGAAAGCTGGATCCCACCGATCGTTTGTTTTCAAATCTTCGCCCAATAGCTCAAAAGTAGGCGCTAAAAAAGTCCTGCCAAAATCACATAGGTCGTCATGTTACAATTTAGTCAATAAACGCCTCCTACTGGACCGAAAACCGAGTGCTTTGACGCTCGCCGTTAGGCCCCACGGACCACTGAGAGGCTTGGAAGTGCATCCCCTGAAAGCTGCATTCCCACCGATCGTTTGTTTCAAATCTTAGCCCAGTAGCTGAAAAGTAGGCGCAAAAAAGTCCTGCCAAAGTCACATAGTTTGTGAGTGTACAAATTTAGTCAATAAAGGGTTACTACTGGAACGAAACAGAGTGCTTCGAACGCTCGCCGTTCGGCCCCACGAGCTCCGAGAGGCTTGGAAGAGGCCTCCCTTGAAAGCTGGATTCCAAGGCTTGTCTGTGTGAATTCCTAGCCCGCTAGGCTGAAATTAAGCGACCTAAAGTCGTGCCGAAGTCAAATTGGTCGTCATGGTACTCGAGCGAAACTGAGTGCTTTAACGGTCGCCGCTCGGCCACACAGCCGTCCAGAGACTCGGGGGAGGACTAACCTGAAAGCTGGATTCCCACCCATCGTTTGTTTCAAATCTTAGCGCACTAGCTCAAACGTAAGCGCTAAAAAGTCCTGCCAAAATCACATAGGTCGTCATGTTACAATTTAGTCAATAAAGGCCTATTACGGACCGAAACTGAGTGCTTTAAACGCTCGCCGCTCGGCCCCACAGCCGTCCAGAGATTCAGGGGGAGGCCCTCCCCTGAAAGCTGGATTCCCACCGAGCGTTTGTTTCAAATCTTAGCCCAGTAGCTGAAAAGTAGGCGCAAAAAACTCTGCACAAAATCACATAGGTCGTCATGTTACAATTTAGTCAATAAAGGACTACTACTGGAGCGAAACGAGTGCTTTGACGCGCGCCGTTCGGCCCCACGACCTCGAGAGGCTTGGAAGAGGCGTCCCCTGAAAGCTGGATTCCCACCGATCGTTTGTTTTTAAATCTTAGCCACTAGCTCAAACGTAAGCGCTAAAAAGTCCTGCCAAAATCACATAGGTCGTCATGTTACAATTTAGTCAATATAGGCCTATTACTTGACCGAAACTGAGAGCTTTAACGCTCAGCCGCTCGGCCCCTCAGCCGTCCAGAGACTCGGGGGAGGCCTCCCCCGAAAGCTGGATTCCCACCGATCGTTTGTTCAAATCTTCGCCCCAGTAACTGAAAAGTAGGCGCTAAAAAGTCCTGCCAAAATCACATAGGTCGTCATGTTACAATTTAGTCAATAAAGGCCTACTACTGGACCGAAACTGAGTGCTTTAACGCTCGCCACTCTGCCCCACAGCCGTCCAGAGACTCGGGGGAGGCGTCCACTGAAAGCTGGATTCCCACCGATCATTGTTTCAAATCTTAGCCCACTAGCTCAAAAGTAGGCGCTAAAAAGTCATGCCAAAGTCACATAGGTCGTCATGTTTACAATTAGTCAAAAAAGGCCTATACTGGAGCGAAAACGAGTGCTTTGACGCTCGCCGTTCGGCCCCACAGCTGTCCAGAGACTCGGGGGAGGCCTCCCTGAAAGCTGGATTCCCACCGATCGTTTGTTTCAAATCTTTGAGCCCAGTAGCTCTAAAGTAAGCGCTAAAAAGCCTGCCAAAGTCACATAGGTCGTCATGTTACAATTTAGTCAATAAAAAGCCTACTACTGGAGCGAAACCGAGTGCTTTGACGCTCACCGTTCGGCCTACGAGCTCCGAGAGGCTTGGAAGAGGCCTCCCTTGAAAGCTGGATTCCCAAGGCTTGTCTGTGTAAATTCCTAGCCCGCTAGGCAGAAATTAGGCGACCTAAAGTCGTGCCGAAGTCAAATCGGTCGTCATGGTACTCGAGCGAAAACTGAGTGCTTTAACGCTCGCCGCTCGGCCCCAAAGCCGTCCAGAGACTCGGGGGAGGACTCCCCTGAAAGCTGGATTCCCACCGATCGTTTGTTTCAAATTTTAGCCCACTAGCTCAAAAGTAAGCGCTAAAAAGTCCTGCCACAATCACATAGGTCGTCATGTTACAATTTAGTCAATAAAGGCCTACTACTGGAGAGAAACCGAATGCTTTGACGCTCGCCGTTCGGCCCCCACAGCTGTCCAGAGGACTCGGGGGAGGACTCCCCTGAAAGCTGGATTCCCACCGATAATGTGTTTCAAATCTTAGCCCACTAACTCAAAAGTAAGCGCTAAAATGTCCTGCCAAAAATCACATAGGACGTCATGGTACAATTTAGTCAATAAAGGCCTACTACTGGACCGAAAACGAGTGCTTTGACGCTCGCCGTTATGCCCCACGACCTCCGAGAGGCTTTGAAGAGGCCTCCCCTGAAAGCTGGATTCCCACCGATCGTTTGTTTCAAATCTTCGCCCAGTAGCTCAAAAGTAGGCGCTAAAAAGTCCTGCCAAAAATCACATAGGTCGTCATGTTACAATTTAGTCAATAAACGCCTCCTACTGGACCGAAACCGAGTGCTTTGACGCTCGCCGTTAGGCCCCACGACCACTGAGAGGCTTGGAAGTGGCATCCCCTGAAAGCTGCATTCCCACCGATCGTTTGTTTCAAATCTTAGCCCAGTAGCTGAAAAGTAGGCGCAAAAAAGTCCTGCCAAAGTCCCATAGTTTGTGATGTTACAATTTAGTCAATAAAGGGTACTACTGGAACGAAACAGAGTGCTTCGACGCTCGCCGTTCGGCCCCACGAGCTCCGAGAGGCTTGGAAGAGGCCTCCCTTGAAAGCTGGATTCCAAGGCTTGTCTGTGTGAATTCTAGCCCGCTAGGCTGAAATTAAGCGGACCTAAAGTCGTGCCGAAGTCAAATTGGTCGTCAGGTACTCGAGCGACAACTGAGTGCTTTAACGGTCGCCGCTCGGCCACACAGCGTCCAGAGACTCGGGGGAGGACTAACCTGAAAGCTGGATTCCCACCCATCGTTTGTTCAAATCTATAGCGCACTAGCTCAAACGTAAGCGCTAAAAAGTCCTGCCAAAAATCACATAGGTCGTCATGTTACAATTTAGTCAATAAAGGCCTATTACTGGACCCGAAACTGAGTGCTTAACGCTCGCCGCTCGGCCCACAGCCGTCCAGAGATTCAGGGGAGGCCTCCCCTGAAAGCTGGATTCCCACCGATCGTTTGTTTCAAATCTTAGCCAGTAGCTGAAAAGTAGGCGCAAAAAACTCCTGCAAAAATCACATAGGTCGTCATGTTACAATTTAGTCAATAAAGGCCTACTACTGGAGCGAAACCGAGTGCTTGACGCGCGCCGTTCGGCCCCACGACCTCCGAGAGGCTTGGAAGAGGCGTCCCCTGAAAGCTGGATTCCCACCGATCGTTTGTTTTAAATCTTAGCCCACTAGCTCAAACGTAAGCGCTAAAAAGTCCCTGCCAAAAATCACATAGGTCGTCATGTTACAATTAGTCAATATAGGCCTATTACTTGACTGAAACTGAGAGCTTTCAACGCTCGCCGCTCGGGCCCCTCAGCCGTCCAGAGACTCGGGGGAGGCCTCCCCCGAAAGCTGGATTTCCCACCGATCGTTTGTTTCAAATCTTCGCCCGAGTAAACTGAAAAGTAGGCGCTAAAAAGTCCTGCCAAAATCACATAGGTCGTCATGTTACAATTTAGTCAATAAAGGCCTACTACTGGACCGAAACTGAGTGCTTTAACGCTCGCCACTCTGCCCACAGCCGTCCAGAGACTCGGGGGAGGCGTCCACTGAAAGCTGGATTCCCACCGATCATTTGTTTCAAATCTTAGCCCACAGGCTCAAAAGTAGGCGCT
>NW_026904717.1:0-6272 GCF_024500275.1 Phycodurus eques | reverse complement strand
CATGTCGCGGTCCGCGGTCCGCTCGTTCCATGTCGCGGTCCGCTCACTTACTATCAAGCCAAATTTTTCGAAAAAAAGACCAAGCCAAAACAAAAAAAATTCTGGTTACATTCCCATACCGGGAGTAGGAGACCAGTGAAAACCACTAATCCTGACTGCCAGCTCATATGGGACACGTGTTGGTGTCTCTAACACTGATTCTTTCCAAAATTATTAATTATTTTTTTCAAGTGCAAAATATTGGAAATTTTTGCATGAAGATCAAAGCCCTTCTTCTTCTTCTTTTCCTTTGGGCTTGTCAAAGCCACAGCGCGTCATCCTTTTCCATGTAAGCCTATCTCCTGCATCCACCTCTCGAACACCAACTGCCCTCGTGTCACGACATCCATCAACTGTCTCTGGTCTTCCTCTCGCTCTCTTGTCTGGCAGCTCCATCCTCATCATCCTTCAACCAATACATTCACTATTTATCCTCTGGATGTGTCCAAACCATCGAAGTCTGCTCTCTCTAACTTTGTCTCCCAAACATCGAACCTTGGCTGTCCCTCTGATGAGCTCATTTCTAATTTTATCCAACCTGGTCACTCCAAGAGTGAACCTCAACATCTTCATTTCCGTCCACCTCCAGCTCTGCTTCCTGTTGTCTCTTGAGTGCCACTGTCTCTAATCCGCACATCATGGCTGGTCTCACCACAGTTTTATAAACTTTGCCCTTCATCCTAGCAGAGACTCTTCTGTCACATAACACACCTGACACCGTCCTCCACCCGTTCCAACCTGCTGGGACCCGTTTCTTCACTTCCTGACCACACTCACCATTGCTCTAGACAGTTGACCCCAAGTATTTAAAGTCCTCCACCCTTGCTATCTCTTCTCCCAGTAGCCTCACTCTTCCCCCACCACCCCTCTCATTCATGCACATATATTCTGTCTTACTTCGGCTTATCTTCATTCATCTTCTTTCCAGTGCATGCCTCCATTTATAACTGTTTCTCCACCTGCTTCCTGCTTTCACTGCCACTCACAATGTCATCTGCAAACATCATTGTCCATGGGGATTCTAGTCTAACGCCATCTGTCAGCCTATCCATCACCACTGCAAACAGGAAGGGGCTCAGATCCCTGATGCAGTCCCACCTCCACCTTAAATTCGTCTGTCACACCTACAGCACACCTCACCACTGTTCTGCTGCCCTCGTTCATGTCCTGTATTATTCTAACATACTTCTCTGCCACTCCAGACTTCCGCATAAAGTACCACAGTTCCTCTCTGGGTACTCTGTCATAGGCTTTCTCCAGATCTACAGATACAATGTAGCTCCTTATGACCTTGTCTGTACTTTTCCATCAACATCCTCAAGGCAAATATTGCATCTGTGGTACTCTTTCTAGGCATGAAACCATACTGTTGCTCGCAAATACACACTTCTGTCCTGAGTCTAGCCTCCACTACTCTTTCCCGTAACTTCATTGTTTGGCTCATCAACTTTATTCCTCTATAGTTCGCACAGCTCTGCACATCACCCTTGTTCTTATAAATGAGCACCAGCACACTTTTCCTCCATTCCTAAGTATCTTCTCACGCACTAGAATTCTATTGAACAAGCCGGTCAAAAACTCCACAGCCACCTCTCCTAGATGCTTCCATACCTCCACAGGAATGTCATCAGGACCAACTGCCTTTCCATTTTTCATCCTCTTTAATGCCTTTCTAACTTCCCCCTTACTAATCATTGCGACTTCCTGGTCCACCACACTTGCCTCTTCTACACTCCCTTCTCTCTCATTTTCCTCATTCATCAACTCCTCAACGTATTCTTTCCATCGAGCTAGCACACTGCTGGCACCAGTCAACATATTTCCATCTCTATCCTTAATCACCCTAACTTTCTGCACATCCTTCCCATCTCTATCCCTCTGTCTGGCCAACCTGTGTAGATCCTTTTCTCCTTCTTTAGTGTCCAACCTGCCATACATGTCATCATATGCCTCTTGTTTGGCCTTTGCCACCTCTACCTTTGCCCTGTGTCACATCTCAATGTATTCCTTTCCTTGACCTTGTAGGTCACCCTATGTTCCTGCCTCTTCTGGACAAAAGTGTTCACTAGAGCCATGTCCATCCTTTTGCAAAGTCTACCATCATCTGTCCCTCCAAGTTCCTTTCCTGGATGCCGTACTTACCCATCACTTCTTCATCACCCCCATTTCCTTCACTAACATGTCCATTACAATCTGCACCAATCATGACTCTCTCTCTGTCTGGGATGCTCAGAACTACTTCATCTAGCTCCTTCCAGAATTTCTTTTTCACCTCGAGGACACATCCTACCTGTGGGGCATAGCCACTCATCACATTATACATAACACCCTCAATTTCAAGTTTCAGCCTCATCACTCGGTGTGATTCTCTTTTCACCTCCACGACATTTTTAACCAACTCTTGTTTTAAAATAACCCCAACTCCATATCTCTTCCCATCTACGCCATGGTAAAATAATTTAAACCCTGCCCCTAAACTTCGAGCCTTACTGCCTTTCCACCTGGTCTCCTGGACACACAATATATCAATATATTTGTTTGGCAAAGTTTTAAGCCAGATGCCATTCCTGACGCAACCCTCTGCATTTATCCGGGCTTGGGACTGGCCTACAGTTTGCACTGGCTTGTGCCCCCCATAGGGCTGCATTTGAAGATCAATGGGCCTTGGATCAATGGAAGGTGGCCTTCCAGGACACTGTCCGACATGCGAGGCGAGTGCTGTAGACCAGCTGTTCCGCGCGGCCTGTCGCCATCTCGAGGCCCGGTCCACACAGGAGAGCACTTCCGGTGGCGCGGAGGTGTCGGTGCTGGAGCAGAAGTTGAAGGACAAGCTACGGGAGACCATGCAGTGCTGGGATGAGGAAAAAGTGGAACTCAATTCCAGGTAAAGCAATGGGGGCTGTTTATTGTCAACAAAGAAAAAGGTCCTTTAGCACCCCCCCTATGAAAACATTGGCCTCAACATTAGTTGCACTGATCGACAATATACCAGCATACAACCAACCCAACTGTCATGGTCTGTGTTTTGGTTTGGGTTGTGTTTAGTTTTGTTCCATGTTTTCCTGTGTTCCATGTTTGTCGTGTGCTCATTAAGTTGTTGTGTCCACCTGTTCTCGTCTGCTTTGTGTCGACCAATCAGCTCTCTCCAGCCACTCATGTCTTGTCCAGGTGTTCCTCGTTGTCTCGTCTATCTGTTTGTATTTAGTTCCCTGGTTTCTTTCAGTTCTTGTCGGTTCATTGTCACATGTCTTTGCCATGTCATAGTCGTCAGTTGTCTTATCATTGTGGTATGTCATTGTCAGGTGTCATTTTCCGTTTCTATTCCACGTCTTACTCACAGGTCATAGTTTGTTTCCAGTTTTAGATATTCGAGTGTTTCTTTGATTTGATTGGTATCTGTTGTGGGACTTTGTTCAGCTTTCCCTTTTCTAAGATTAAATATTATTTTGAGACTCCCGCACTCCTGCCTTGCCTCCCTGCTTCCGTGCAATTGGGTCCACCATGTTCTCGCCTTGCGTTACTCGCCCTCGCCCTAACCACGTACGTGACAGAATGAACCGACCAGAACAGGACCCAGCGGGAAGAAGATGGCGTCACCCTGGACACCACCAAACTGCCTCCCACCGTCCTCAGCCTGCCATCCATACCTACCCTCCTCCAGTAAGCCCTATCATTCAGTCTTTTCTGTCCTTTTCATCGGGTCCCCCCACTTGTCCGAGTTATTCACCATGCCCTACTATTTTACATCCACATGTTTCTTTAGATTCTGATTTTTCTGAGTGTGAAGATGGCCCCGATTTAGTTAACCTTCTGTCTGATTCTGACTCTGACACAGACTTAGATTTTTCTGGTTCCTTCCCTACTTTATCCCGTCCTCGTCAGTTTTTGTCACGTCTCCCGTTTCCAACCCCAGTGAGTCCAAAACCTTTCCCTCGGACCTTTTCTTGGGCACCCGTTTGGCCATCTACCCGGGACCGCCGCGTGGTGGCCAACGGAGGCGCCCAAGTAAAGGTCAAATTTTGCCCCCTCGTTTTTTCCCTGTTCACAAGTCACTTAATTTTTCACCTGTTCCCACACGTTGTTCCACGGCTCCAATTAAGTCACGTCCAGTCAAACCTGCCCCCAAGCCACCATGTTCAGTACCAGCCATTTTTCCTAGTTCACCTTCCCGAGACCTTGTGCACTCTTCCACTCCCGTACCCTCTACTCCCAAACCTCAATGGCGGCAGGCTGAGGAAGCGACTTCAGGCCCCGTTCCTGCTCCTCGGCAGCTGCGGCAGGCTCCCGTTCCTGCTCCTCGGCAGCTGCGGCAGGCTCCCGTTCCTGCTCCTCGGCAGCTGCGGCAGGCTCCCGTTCCTGCTCCTCGGCAGCTGCGGCAGGCTCCCGTTCCTGCTCCTCGGCAGCTGCGGCAGGCTCCCGTTCCTGCTCCTCGGCAGCTGCGCCAGGTTCCCGCTCCTGCTCCTCGGCAGCTGCGCCAGGTTCCCGCTCCGGCGGCGCTCGTCCAGCGGCCGCCACCCGTCCTTGCTCCGGCGGCGCTCGTCCAGCGGCCGCCACCCGTCCTTGCTCCGGCGGCGCTCGCGTCCAGCGGCCGCCACCCGTCCTTGCTCCGGCGGCTCGCGTCCAGCGGCCGCCACCCGTCCTTGCTCCGGCGGCGCTCGTCCAGCGGCCGCCACCCGTCCTTGCTCCGGCGGCGCTCGTCCAGCGGCCGCCACCCATCCTTGCTCCGGCGGCGCTCGTCCAGCGGCCGCCACCCTTCCTAGCTCCGGCGGCGCTCGTTCAGCGGCCGCCACCTGAACCCGCGCCAGCGGCGCTCGCCCAGCGGCCGTCACCCGTCCTTGCTCCGGCGGCGTTCGTCTAGCGGCCGCCACCCAACCCTATTGCCTGGCCCCTGCATTACCATTGGCTTCGGCATCGTGGCCGTCCGCCTGAATGGCCCTGTAAAGACCCTGGTGCTTGGCGTCCTGGACGACCTCGTGAACCGCTCAGCCAAGCACCTCACTCTGGGTGGCCTGGATGGCCACCAGACTGACCTGAGGGGTGGACTCTGTACCCTCCTCCAGGCCCACTTCCGCCCACCCTGGGTTGGTGACTTTTTGGTTGTTGTTTGGGGAACGTCTGGGATCCATTCCTTTAGAGGGGGGTACAGTCATGGTCTGTGTTTTGGTTTGGGTTGTGTTTAGTTTTGTTCCATGTTTTCCTGTGTTCCATGTTTGTCGTGTGCTCATTAAGTTGTTGTGTCCACCTGTTCTCGTCTGCTTTGTGTCGACCAATCAGCTCTCTCCAGCCACTCATGTCTTGTCCAGGTGTTCCTCGTTGTCTCGTCTATCTGTTTGTATTTAGTTCCCTGGTTTCTTTCAGTTCTTGTCGGTTCATTGTCGTTGTCACATGTCTTTGCCATGTCATAGTCGTCAGTTGTCTTATCATTGTGGTATGTCTGTGTTTTGGTTTGGGTTGTGTTTAGTTTTGTTCCATGTTTGTCGTGTGCTCATTAAGTTGTTGTGTCCACCTGTTCTCGTCTGCTTTGTGTCGACCAATCAGCTCTCTCCAGCCACTCATGTCTTGTCCAGGTGTTCCTCGTTGTCTCGTCAATTTGTTTGTATTTAGTTCCCTGGTTTCTTTCAGTTCTTTTCGGTTCATTGTCGTTGTCACATGTCTTTGCCATGTCATAGTCGCCAGTTGTCTTTATCATTGTGGTATGTCATTGTCAGGTGTCATTTTCCGTTTCTATTCCACGTCTTACTCACAGGTCATAGTTTGTTTCCAGTTTTAGATATTCGAGTGTTTCTTTGTTACTTTGATTTGATTGGTATCTGTTGTGGGACTTTGTTCAGTTTTCCCTTTTCTAAGATTAAATATTATTTTGAGACTCCCGCACTCCTGCCTTGCCTCCCTGCTTCCCTGCAATTGGGTCCACCATGTTCTTACCTTGTGTTACTCGCCCTCGCCCTAACCACGTACGTGACAATGTCATTGTCAGGTGTCATTTTCCCTTTCTATTCCACGTCTTACTCACAGGTCATAGGTTGTTTCCAGTTTTGGATATTCGAGTGTTTCTTTGTTACTTTGATTTGATTGGTATCTGTTGTGGGACTTTGTTCAGTTTTCCCTTTTCTAAGATTAAATATTATTTTGAGACTCCCGCACTCCTGCCTTGCCTCCCTGCTTCCCTGCAATTGGGTCCACCATGTTCTCGCCTTGCGTTACTCGCCCTCGCCCTAACCACGTACGTGACA
>NW_026904716.1:0-6304 GCF_024500275.1 Phycodurus eques | reverse complement strand
AATCATCTCGGTCGTCATGTTCAAGTTAGTCAATAAAGGCCAACGACTGGAGCGAAACGGAATGCTTCGATCAGCTCGCCGCTCGGGACCGCACGGACTCCGCAGAGGATTGGAAGAGCGCCGTCATCTGAAAGCGTGGATTCACACGATCGAGTGTGTCAGAACGTCAGCCCACAAGCTTTTTCAAACTTAAGGTTCAAAAAGTCTCTGCCGACGACTCACAAGGTCGTCAGTGACAATTTAGTCAATACAGGCCTAGTCCTGGAGCGAAACGGAATGCTCGAGCTCGTGTTTCGGCTGCACGACCTTTACCGAGAGCTTAGAGAGACCTCATACTGAAGGTGCGATTCACAACGATCGAGTGTGTCGAACGTCAGCCAGCCCACAATCTCAACTTAGCGGATGCAAAGGCTTCTGCGCGAAATCACATCGTGCGTCATGTTACAATTTAGTCAAGAAGGCGAACTAGTCCTGAGCGAAACGGAATGTCCTCCTTCGAAGCTCGTGCTTTCGGCTGCACGAACTCCCCTGATGAGGATTATTGGAACGAGCAATCTCATCTGGAAGGTGGATCACAACGATCGAGTGTGTCAAACGTCAGCCCCACTAGCACAAACTTAAGGTTCAAAGTTCTGCCGAAATCACATAGGATCGTCATGTTTCACTTTAGTCAATAAAGGCTCAACTACTGGAGCGAAACGGAATATGCTTCGACGCTCGAGTGTCGCGCTGCACGACTCCGAGAGGCTTGGAGAGACCTCATCTGCACCGGTGGATTCACAACGATCGAGTGTGTCGACGTCAGCCACAAGCTCAACTTAAGGGATTCAAAGTTCTGCACGAAATCACAAGTCGTCATGTTCAATTTAGCTCAATAAGGCTAGTACTGGAGCGAAAGCGAATGCTTCGACGCTCGTGTTTCGCCTCCGCGCACGACCTCCGAGAGGGCTTGGAAGAGACGAGACTCATCTGACAGCGTGCGATTCACACGATCGAGTGTGTCGAACGTCAGCCCACAGGTCTCAAACTAAGGGCTTCAAAGTTCTGCCGAACTTCACATATCGGTCGTCATGTATACATTTAGTCAATAAAGGCTACAGACTAGAGCGAAACGGAATGCTTCGACGCTCGTGTTTCAGCCGCACGACATTCCGAGAGGCTTGGAAGCGACCTCATCTGAAAGGTGGCCATTCAACAACAGATCGAGTGTGTCGAATGCTCAGCCCACAGTCTCAAACTTAAGGTTCTAAAGTTCTGTCCCGACATCACATAGTCGACATGTTACAATTTAGTCAAAGGACTAGTCCTGAGCGAAACGGAATGCTTCGAAGCTCGTGTTTCGGCTGCACGAACTCCGAGAGGATTGGAAGAGACATCATCTGAAAGGTGGATTCACAACGATCGAGTGTGTCGAACGTCAGTCACTAGTCTCAACTTAAGGTTCCAAAGTTCTGCCCGAAATCACAAAAGTCGTCATGGTTTCAATTTAGTCAATAAAGGCCTACTACTGGAGCGAAACGGAATGCTTCGATGCTCGTGTTTCAGCCGCACGACCTCCGAGAGGCTTGGAAGAGACCTCATCTGAAAGGTGGATTCACAACGATCGAGTGTGTCGAACGTCAGCCCACTAGTTCAAACTTAAGGGTTCAAAAGTTCTGCCGAAATCACATAGGTCCGTCATGTTTTCAATTTAGTCAATAAGGCCTACTACTAGAGCGAACTGAATGCTTGACAGTCGCGCGCTTTCGGCCGCACGAACTCAGAGAGGATTGCAAGAGACCTCATCTGAAAGGTGGATTCAAAACGATCGAGTGTGTCGAATGTCAGTCTACTAGCTCAAACTTAAAGGTTCAAAAGTTCTGCCGAAATCACAAAGGTCATCATGTGACAATTTAGTCAATAAAGGGCCTACTCCTGGAGCGAAACGGAATGCTTCGAAGCTCGTGTTTCGGCTGCACGACCTCCGAGAGGCTTAGAAGAGACCTCATCTGAAAGGTGGATTCACAACGATCGAGTGTGTCGAAACGTCAGCCCACAATCTCAAACTTAAGGGTTCAAAGTTCTGCCGAAATCACATAGGTCGTCATGTTACAATTTAGTCAAGAAAGGCCTACTATTGGAGCGAAACGGAATGCTTCGAAGCTCGTGTTTCGGCTGCACGAACTCCGAGAGGATTGCAAGAGACCTCATCTGAAAGGTGGATTCAAACGATCGAGTGTGTCGAATGTCAGCTACTAGCTCAAACTTAAGGTTCAAAAGTTCTGCCGAATCACAAAGGTCGTCATGTTTCAATTTAGTCAATAAAGGCCTACTACTGGAGCGAAACGGAATGCTTCGATGCTCGTGTTTCAGCCCGCACGACCTCCGAGAGGCTTGGAAGAGACCTCATCTGAAAGGTGGATTCAAAACGATCGAGTGTGTCGAATGTCAGCCTACTAGTCAAACTTAAGGGTTCTAAAGTTCTGCCGAAATCACATAGGTCGACATGTTACAATTTAGTCAATAAAGGCCTACTCCTGGAGCGAAACGGAATGCTTCGAAGCTCGTGTTTCGGCTGCACGACCTCCGAGAGGCTTAGAAGAGACCTCATCTGAAAGGTGGATTCACAACGATCGAGTGTGTCGAACGTCAGCCCACAATCTCAAACTTAAGGGTTCTAAAGTTCTGCCGAAATCACATAGGTCGTCATGTTACAATTTAGTCAAGAAAGGCCTACTATTGGAGCGAAACGGAATGCTTCGAAGCTCGTGTCTCGGCTGCACGAACTCCGAGAGGATTGGAAGAGACCTCATCTGAAAGGTGGATTCACAACGATCGAGTGTGTCGAACGTCAGCCCACAATCTCAAACTTAAGGGTTCAAATGTTCTGCCGAAATCATATCGGTCGTCATGTTACAATTTAGTCAAAGGACTAGTCCTGGAGCGAAACGGAATGCTTCGAAGCTCGTGTTTCGGCTGCACGAACTCCGAGAGGATTGGAAGAGACATCATCTGAAAGGTGGATTCACAACGATCGAGTTGTGTCGAAGGTCAGCCCCACTAGCTCAAACTTAAGGGATCAAAAGTTCTGCCGAAATCACATAGGTCGTCATGTTCAATTTAGTCAATAAAGGCCTACTACTGGAGCTAAACGGAATGGTTCGACGCTCGTGTTTCGGCCGCACGATCTCCGAGAAGCTTGGAAAAGACGTCATCTGAAAGGTGGATTCAAAACGATCGAGTGTTCGAAGGTCAGCGTACTAGCTCAAACTTAAGCGTCTAAAGTTCTGCCGAAATCACATCGGTCGTCATGTTACAATTTAGTCAATATAGGCCTACTACTGGAGCGAAACGGAATGCTTCGACACTCGTGTTTCAGCCGCACGACCTCCGAGAGGATTGGAAGAGACCTCATCTGAAAGGTGGATTCACAACGATCGAGTGTGTCGAACGTCAGCCCACTAGCTCAAACGTAAGGGTTCAAAAGTTCTGCCGAAATCACATTGGTCGTCATGTTTCAATTTAGTCAATAAAGGCCAACTACTGGAGCGAAACGGAATGCTTCGACGCTCGTGTTTCAGCCGCACGACCTCCGAGAGGCTTGGAAGAGACCTCATCTGAAAGTGGATTCACAACGATCGAGTGTGTCGAACGTCAGCCCACAAGCTCAAACTTAAGGGTTCAAAAGTTCTGCCAAAATCACATAGCTCGTCATGTTACAATTTAGTCAATAAAGGACTAGTACTGGAGCGAAACGGAATGCTTCGACGCTCGTGTTTCGGTCGCAGGACCTACGAGAGGCTTGGAAGAGACCTCATCTGAAAGGTGGATTCACAACGATCGAGTGTGGTCGAACGTCATCCCACAATCTCAAACTTAAGGGTTCAAAAGTTCTGCCGAAATCATATCGGTCGTCATGTTACAATTTAGTCAATAAAGGCCTACGACTGGAGCGAAACGGAATGCTTCGACGCTTGTGTTTCGGCCGCACGACCTCAGAGAGGCTTGGAAGAGACCCTCATCTGAAAGGTGGATTCACAACGATCGAGTGTGTCGAATGTCAGCCCACAATCTCAAACTTAAGGGTTCAAGGTTCTGCCGAAATCACATAGGTCGTCATGTTTCAATTTAGTCAGTAAAGGCCTACTACTGGAGCGAAACGGAATGCTTCGATGCTCGTGTTTCAGCCGCACGACCTCCGAGAGGCTTGGAAGAGACCTCATCTGAAAGGTGGATTCACAACGATCGAGTGTGTCGAACGTCAGCCCACAAGCTCAAACTTAAGGGTTCAAAAGTTCTGCCGAAATCACATAGGTCGTCATGTTACAATTTAGTCAAAGGACTAGTCCTGGAAGCGAAACGGAATGCTTCGACGCTCGTGTTTCGGCCGCACGACCTACGAGAGGTTTGAAGAGACCGCATCTGAAAGGTGGATTCCCAACGATCGAGTGTGTCGAACGTCAGCCCACTAGTTCAAACTTAAGGGTTCAAAAGTTCTGCATAAATCACATAGGTCGTCATGTTACAATTTAGTCAATAAAGGCCAACTACTGGAGCGAAACGGATGCTTCGAAGCTCGTGTTTCGGCTGCCCGAACTCCGACGAGGATTGGAAGAGACATCATCTGAAAGGTGGATTCACAACGATCGACGTGTGTCGAAGGTCAGCCCACTAGCTCAAACTTAAGGGATCAAAAGTTCTGCCGAAATCACATAGGTCGTCATGTTTCAATTTAGTCAATAAGGCCTACTACTGGACGCGAAACGGAATGCTTCGACGCTCGTGTTTCAGACGCACGACCTCCGAGAGGCTGTGGAAGAGACCTCATCTGAAAGGTGGATTCAAAACGATCGAGTGTGTCGAATGTCAGTCTACTAGCTCAAACTTAAAGGTTCAAAAGTTCTGCCTAAATCACATAGGTCGTCATGTTACAATTAGTCAATAAAGTCTTCCTACTGGAGCTAAACGGAATGGTTAGACGCTCGTGTTTCGGCCGCACAGATCTCCGAGAAGCTTGGAAAAGACGTCATCTGAAAGGTGGATTCAAAACGATCGAGAGTGTGTCGAATGTCAGCCTACTAGTTCAAACTTAAGGGTTCTAAAGTCTGCCGAAATCACATAGGTCGACATGTTACAATTTAGTCAATAAAGGCCTACTCCTGGAGCGAAACGGAATGCTTCGAAGCTCGTGTTTCGGCTGCACGACCTCCGAGAGGCTTAGAAGAGACCTCATCTGAAAGGTGGATTCACAACGATCGAGTGTGTCGAACGTCAGCCCACAATCTCAAAACTTAAGGGTTCAAAAGTTCTGCCGAAATCACATAGGTCGTCATGTTACAATTTAGTCAAGAAAGGCCTACTATTGGAGCGAAACGGAATGTTTCGAAGCTCGTGTCTCGGCTGCACGAACTCCGAGAGGATTGGAAGAGACCTCATCTGAAAGGTGGATTCACACGATCGAGTGTGTCAAACGTCACCCCACTAGCTCAAACTTAAGGGTTCAAAGGTTCTGCCGAAATCACATAGGTCGTCATGTTTCAATTTAGTCAATAAAGGCAACTACTGGAGCGAAACGGAATGCTTCGACGCTCGTGTTTCAGCGCGCACGACCTCCGAGAGGCTTGGAAGAGACCTCATCTGAAAGGTGGATTCACAACGATCGAGTGTGTCGAACGTCAGCCCACAAGCTCAAACTTAAGGGTTCAAAAGTTCTGCCGAAATACACATAGGTCGTCATGTTACAATTTAGTCAATAAAGGACTAGTAATGGAGCGAAACGGAATGCTTCGACGCTCGTGTTTCGGTTGCACGACTTACGAGAGGCTTGGAAGAGACCTCATCTGGAAAGGTGGATTCACAACGATCGAGTGTGTCGAACGTCAGCCCACAATCTCAAACTTAAGGGTTCAAATGTTCTGCCGAAATCATATCGCGTCGTCATGTTACAATTTAGTCAATAAAGGCCTACGACTGGAGCGAAAACGGAAATGGTTCGACGCTTGTGTTTCGGCCGCACGACCTCCGAGAGGCTTGGAAGAGACCTCATCTGAAAGGTGGATTCACAACGATCGAGTGTGTCGAATGTCAGCCCACAATCTCAAACTAAGGGTTCAAAGGTTCTGCCGAAATCACATAGGTCGTCATGTTACAATTTAGTCAAAGGACTAGTCCTGGAGCGAAACGGAATGCTTCGAAGCTCGTGTTTCGGCTGCAACGAACTCCGAGAGGATTGGAAGAGACATCATCTGAAAGGTGGATTCACAACGATCGAGTGTGTCGAAGCGTCAGCCCACTCGCTCAAACTTAAGGGATCAAAAGTTCTGCC
>NW_026904715.1:0-6313 GCF_024500275.1 Phycodurus eques | reverse complement strand
CCGCTAAACTGAAATTAAGCGATCTAAAGTCGTGCCGAATTCAAATCGGTCATCATGGTACTCAAGCGAAACTGAGTGCTTTAACGCTCGCCGCTCGGCCCCACAGCCGTCCAGAGACTCGGGGGAGGACTCCCTGAAAGCTGGATTCCCACCGATAATTTGTTTCAAATCTTAGCCCACTAGCTCAAAAGTAAGCGCTAAAAAGTCCTGCCAAAATCACGTAGGTCGTCATGTTACAATTTAGTCAATAAAGGCCTCCTACTGGACCGAAACTGAGTGCTTTAACGCTCGCCGCTCGGCCCCACAGCCGTCCAGAGACTCAGGGGAGGCCTCCCTGAAAGCTGAATTCCCACCGATCGTTTGTTTCAAATCTTAGCCCAGTAGCTGAAAAGTAGGCGCTAAAAAGTCCTGCCAAAGTCACATAGGTCGTCATGTTACAATTGAGTCAATAAAGGCCGACTACTGGAGCGAAATCGAGTGCTTTGACGCTCGCCGTTCGGCCCCACGACCTCCGAGAGGCTTGGAAGAGGCCTCCCCTGAAAGCTGGATTCCCACCGATCGTTTGTTTCAAATCTTAGCCCAGTAGCTGAAAAGTAGGCGCTAAAAAGTCCTGCCAAAATCACATAGGTCGTCATGTTACAATTTAATCAAAAAAGGCCTCCTACTGGACCGAAACTGAGTGCTGTAACGCTCGCCGCTCGGCCCCACAGCCGTCCAGAGACTCGGGGGAGGCCTCCCCTAAAAGCTGGATTCCCACCGATCGTTTGTGTCAAATCTTAGCCCAGTAGCTGAAAAGTTGGCCCAAAAAAGTCCTGCCAAAATATCATAGGTTGTCATGTTACAATTTAGTCAATAAAGGCCTACTACTGGAGAGAAACCGAATGCTTTGACGCTCGCCGTTCGGCCCCACAGCTGTCCAGAGACTCGGGGGAGGCCTCCCCTGAAAGCTGGATTCCCACCGATAATTTGTTTCAAATCTTAGCCCACTAGCTCAAAAGTAAGCGCTAAAAAGTCCTGCCAAAATCACGTAGGTCGTCATGTTACAATTTAGTCAATAAAGGCCTCCTACTGGACCGAAACTGAGTGCTTTAATGCTCGCCGCTCGGCCCCACAGCCGTCCAGAGACTCAGGGGAGGCCTCCCCTGAAAGCTGGATTCCCACCGATCGTTTGTTTCAAATCTTAGCCCAGTAGCTGAAAAGTAGGCGCTAAAAAGTCCTGCCAAAGTCACATAGGTCGTCATGTTACAATTGAGTCAATAAAGGCCGACTACTGGAGCGAAATCGAGTGCTTTGACGCTCGCCGTTCGGCCCCACGACCTCCGAGAGTCTTGGAAGAGGCCTCCCCTGAAAGCTGGATTCCCACCGATCGTTTGTTTCAAATCTTAGCCCAGTAGCTGAAAAGTAGGCGCTAAAAAGTCCCACCAAAATCACATAGGTCGTCATGTTACAATTTAGTCAATAAAGGCCGAAAGTTTGAAAAACAAACAAACTTTTATGTCACTTCTGAATTCAAAAGTAGCTATCTATCAATTTTTTGTGTATTTGTAATAACATGAGGCAGTCATACATTTATGTAGGTTCAGAGTCACAATGTATCATGTAAATACATGCAAATGAATACACTGCATGTGGGAGTTATGTCTTAATTGCACATTGTGCAAAAAAAAAATTGCAAAATCTTAGTTAATACTTGATTGGAGTCAAAGAAATCATTTCTTAGTTCAGATGCAAGACAACTAATTGTGTTCTTGAACGCATCATATTTATACCCTTAAAAAAAATGTGAGTGCAGCATTTTTGCACACAACTCTGCCTTGAAACACTGACTCTCATAGTGTGGTATGAGTACCACTTGTGGTATGCTGGCTCCCTCTAGTGGTACCCAAACAGATCACTGAATTCATTGTTCACATTGTGCATAAATGTTACATGGGCTTCAACTTTTCTTTTTCTTCATCCAGTACAGTACATAAGTATAGTTCGGTTGTATTTCCCTTTTAGGTACAATATTTTTGCCTTTAACCATTCAGAAATATTTGCTTTTAAACATTAATTTAGGTGAAACTTTCTTTTTCACCTAATTCAGGTGCATCTTGAATCTAATTGGTTACTTAAACATATCATTCCAAGATACAACTATAAAGTCAGGATTTATGATCGATCGTTTGTTTCAAATCTTAGCCCAGTAGCTGAAAAGTAGGCGCTAAAAAGTCCTGCCAAAGTCGCATAGGTCGTCATGTTAAATTTAGTCAATAAAGGCCTACTACTGGAGCGAAACCGAGTGCTTTGACGCTCGCCGTTCGGGCCCACGACCTCCAAG
This sequence comes from Phycodurus eques, assembly GCF_024500275.1. Taxonomy (NCBI): domain Eukaryota; kingdom Metazoa; phylum Chordata; class Actinopteri; order Syngnathiformes; family Syngnathidae; genus Phycodurus; species Phycodurus eques. The sequence goes on along the minus strand of NW_026904715.1, from coordinate 3,993 downwards.
AGGCTTGGAAGAGGCCTCCCCTGAAAGCTGGATTCCCACCGATCGTTTGTTTCAAATCTTAGCCCACTAGCTCAAAAGTAGGCGCTAAAAAGTCTTGCCAAAATCACATAGGTCGTCATTTTACAATTTAGTCAATAAAGGCCTACTACTGGAGCGAAACAGAGTGCTTTGACGCTCGCCGTTCGGCCTCACGAGCTCCGAGAGGCTTGGAAGAGGCCTCCCTTTAAAGCTGGATACCCAAGGCTTGTCTGTGTAAATTCCTAGCCCGCTAGGCAGAAATTAAGCGACCTAAAGTCGTGCCGAAGTCAAATCGGTCGTCATGGTACTCGAGCGAAACTGAGTGCTTTAACACTCGCCGCTCGGCCCCACAGCCTTCCAGAGACTCGGGGGAGGCCTCCCCTGAAAGCTGGATTCCCACCGATCGTTTTTTTCAAATCTTAGCGCACTAGGTCAAAAGTAAGCGCTAAAAAGTCCTGCCAAAATCACATAGGTTGTCATGTTACAATTTAGTCAATAAAGGCCTACTACTGGAGAGAAACCGAATGCCTTGACGCTCGCCGTTCGGCCCCACAGCTGTCCAGAGACTCGGGGGAGGCCTACCCTGAAAGCTGGATTCCCACCGAACGTTTTTTTTCAAATCTTAGCCCACTAGCTCAAAAGTAAGCGCTAAAAAGTCCTGCAAAAGTCACATAGGTCGTCATGGTACTCGAGCGAAACTGAGTGCTTTAACGCTCGCCCCCACAGCCTTCCAGAGACTCGGGGGAGGACTCCCCTGAAAGCTGGATTCCCACCGATCGTTTTTTTCAAATCTTAGCGCACTAGGTCAAAAGTAAGCGCTAAAAAGTCCTGCCAAAGTCACATTGGTCGTCATGTTACAATTTCGTCAATAAAGACCGAATACTGGAGAGAAACGGAGTGCTTTGACGCTCGCCGTTCGGCCCCACAGCTGTCCAGAGAATCGCGGGAGGCCTCCCCTGAAAGTTGGATTTCCACCGATCGTTTGTTTCAAATCTTAGCCCACTCGCTCAAAAGAAAGCACTAAAAAGTCCTGCCAAAGTCACATAGGTCGTCATGTTACAATTTAGTCAATAAAGGCCTACTTCTGGAGCGAAACCGACTGCTTTGACGCTCGCCGTTCGGCCCCACGAGCTCCGAGACGCTTGGAAGAGGCCTCCCTTGAAAGCTGGATTCCCACCGATCGTTTGTTTCAAATCTTAGCCCAGTCGCTGAAAAGTAGGCGCTAAAAAGTCCTGCCAAAATCACATAGGTCGTCATGTTACAATTTAGTCAATAAAGGCCAACTACTGGACCGAAACTGAGTGCTTTAACGCTCGCCGCTCGGCTCCACAGCCGTCCAGAGACTCGGGGGAGGCCTCCCCTGAAAGCTGGATTCCCACCGATCGTTTGTGTCAAATCTTAGCCCAGTAGCTGAAAAGTAGGCCCAAAAAAGTCCTGCCAAAGTCACATAGGTCGTCATGTTACAATTTAGTCAATAAAGGCCTACTACTGGAGCGAAACCGAGTGCTTTGACGCTCGCCGTTCGGCCCCACGACCTCTGAGAGGCTTGGAAGAGGCCTCCCCTGAAAGCTGGCTGCCGACCGATCGTTTGTTTTAAATCTTAGCCCACTAGCTCAATCGTAAGTGCTAAAAAGTCCTGCCAAAATCACATAGGTCGTCATGTTACAATTTAGTCAATAAAGGCCTACTACTGGAGCGAAACCGAGTGCTTTGAAGCTCGCCGTTCGGGCCCACGCCCTCCGAGAGGCTCGGGGGAGGCCTCCCCTTAAAGCTGGATTCCCACCGATAATTTGTTTCAAATGTTATTCCACTAGCTCAAAAGTAAGCGCTAAAAAGTCCTGCCAAAATCACATAGGTCGTCATGTTACAATTTAGTCAATAAAGGCCAACTACTGGACCGAAACTGAGTGCTTTAACGCTCGCCGCTCGGCTCCACAGCCGTCCAGAGACTCGGGGGAGGCCTCCCCTGAAAGCTGGATTCCCAAGGCTTGTCTGTGTGAATTCCTAGCCCGCTAGGCTGAAATTAAGCGACCTAAAGTCGTGCCAAAGTCAAATCGGTCGTCATGGTACTCGAGCGAAACTGAGTGCTTTAACGCTCTCCGCTCGGCCCCACAGCCGTCCAGAGACTCGGGGGAGGCCTCCCCTGAAAGCTGGATTCCCACCGATCGTTTGTTTTAAATCTTAGCCCACTAGCTCAAACGTAAGCGCTAAAAAGTCCTGCCAAAATCACATAGGTCGTCATGTTACAATTTAGTCAATAAAGGCCTATCACTGGACCGAAACTGAGTGCTTTAACGATCGCCGCTCAGCCCCACAGCCGTCCAGAGACTCAGGGGAGGCCTCCCCTGAAAGCTGGATTCCCACCGATCGTTGTTTCAAAACTTATCCCACTAGTTCAAAAGTAGGCACTAAAAAGTCCTGCCAAATTCACATAGGTCGTCATGTTACAATTTAGTCAATAAAGGCCTACGACTGGAGAGAAACTGAGTGCTTTGACGCTCACCGTTCGGCCCCACAACCGTCCAGAGATTCGGGAGAGGACTCCCCTGAAAGCTGGATTCCCACCGATCGTTTGTTTCAAATCTTAGCCCACTAGCTCAAAACTAGGCGCTAAAATGACCTGCCAAAGTCACATAGGTCGTCATGTTACAATTTAGTCAATAAAGACCGACTACTGGAGAGAAACCAAGTGCTTTGACGCTCGCCGTTCGGCCCCACAGCTGTCCAGAGACTCGGGGGAGGCCTCCCCTGAAAGCTGTATTCCCACCGATCTTTTGTTTCAAATCTTAGCCCACTAGCTCAAAAGTGAGCGCTAAAAAGTCTTGCCAAAGTCACATAGGTCGTCATGTTACAATTTAGTCAATAAAGGCCTACTACTGGAGCGAAACCGAGTGCTTTGACGCTCGCCGATAGGCCCCGCGACTTCTGAGAGGCTTGGAAGTGGCCTCCCCTGAAAGCTGGATTCCCAAGGATTGTCTGTGTGAATTCCTAGCCCGCTAGGCTGAACTTAAGCGACCTAAAGTCGTGCCGAAGTCAAATCGGTCGTCATGGTACTCGAGCGAAACTGAGAGCTTTAACGCTCGCCGCTCGGCCCCACAGCCGTCCAGAGACTCGGGGGAGGCCTCACCCGAAAGCTGGATTCCCACCGATCGTTTGTTTTAAATCTTAGCCCACTAGCTCAAACGTAAGCGCTAAAAAGTCCTGCCAAAATCACATAGGTCATCATGTTACAATTTAGTCAATAAAGGCCTACGACTGGACCGAAACCGAGTGCTTTGACGCTTGCCGTTAGGCCCCACGACCTCTGAGAGGCTTGGAAGTGGCCTCCCCTGAAAGCTGGATTCCCAAGGATTGTCTGTGTGAATTCATAGCCCGCTAGGCTGAAATTAAGCGACCTAAAGTCATGCCGAAGTCAAATCGGTCGTCATGGTACTCGAGCGAAACTGAGTGCTTTAAAGCTCGCCGCTCGGCCCCACAGCCGTCCAGAGACTCGGGGGAGGACTCCCCTGAAAGCTGGATTCCCACAGATCGTTTGTTTCAAATCTTAGCGCACTAGGTCAAAGTAAGCGCTAAAAAGTCCTGCCAAAGTCACATAGGTTGTCATGTTACAATTTAGTCAATAAAGGCCTACTACTGGAGCGAAACCGATTGCTTTGACGCTCGCCGTTCGGGTCCACGACCTCCGAGAGGCTTGGAAGAGGCCTCCCCTGAAAGCTGGATTCCCACCGATCGTTTGTTTCAAATCTCAGCCCAGTAGCTGAAAAGTAGGTGCAAAAAAGTCCTGCCAAAATCACATAGGTCGTCATGTTACAATTTAGTCAATAAACGCCTCCTACTGGACCGAAACCGAGTGCTTTGACGCTCGCCGTTAGGCCCCACGACCTCTGAGAGGCTTGGAAGTGGCATCCCCTGAAAGCTGGATTCCCAAGGATTGTCTGTGTGAATTCCTAGCCCGCTAGGCTGAAATTAAGCGAC
>NW_026904714.1:0-6314 GCF_024500275.1 Phycodurus eques | reverse complement strand
GATTTTGGCAGGACTTTTTAGCGCCTACTTTTGAGCTAGTGGGCTAAGATTTGAAACAAACGATCGGTGGGAAGCCACCTTTCAGGGGAGGCCTCTTCCAAGCCTCTCGGAGGTCGTGGGCCCGAACGGCGAGCGTCAAAGCACTCGGTTTTGCTCCAGTATTAGGCCTTTATTGACTAAATTGTAACATGACAACCTATGTGACTTTGGCAGGACTTTATAGCGCTTACTTTTGAGCTAGTGGGCTAAGATTTGAAACAAACGATTGGGGGGACTCCGGCTTTCAGGGGAGGCCTCCCCCGAGTCTCTGCACGGCTGTGGGGGCGAACGGCGAGCGTTAAAGCACTCAGTTTCGCTCAAGAACCATGACGACCGATTTGAATTCGGCACGACTTTAGGTCGCTTAATTTCTGCCTAGCGGGCTAGGAATTTACACAGACAAGCCTTGGGAATCCAGCTTTAAAGGGAGGCCTCTTCCAAGTCTCTCGGAGCTCGTGAGGCCGAACGGCGAGCGTCAAAGCACTCGGTTTCGCTCCAGTAGTAGGCTTTTATTGACTAAATTGTAACATGACGACCTATGTGACTTTGGCAGGACTTTTTAGCGCTTACTTTTGAGCTAGTGGGCTAAGATTTGAAACAAACGATTGGTGGGAATCGGGCTTTCAGGGGAGGCCTCCCCCGAGTCTCTGGACGGCTGTGGGGGCGAACGGCGAGCGTTAAAGCACTCAGTTTCGCTCAAGTACCATGACGACCGATTTGACTTCGGCACGACTTTAGGTCGCTTAATTTCTACCTAGCGGGCTAGGAATTTACACAGAGAAGCCTTGGGAATCCAGCTTTAAAGGGAGGCCTCTTCCAAGCCTCTCGGAGCTTGTGAGGCCGAACGGCGAGCGTCAAAGCACTCGGTTTCGCTCCAGTAGTAGGCTTTTATTGACTAAATTGTAACATGACGACCTATGTGACTTTGGCAGGACTTTTTAGCGCTTACTTTTGAGCTAGTGGGCTAAGATTTGAAACAAACGATCGGTGGGAATCCAGCTTTCAGGGGAGGCCCCCCCCCCCGAGTCTCTGGACTGCTGTGGGGGCGAACGGCGAGCGTCAAAGCACTCGGTTTCTCTCCAGTATTAGGCCTTTATTGACTAAATTGTAACATGACAACCTATGTGACTTTGGGAGGACTTTTTAGCGCTTACTTTTGACCTAGTGCGCTAAGATTTGAAACAAACGATCAGTGGTAATCCAGCTTTCAGGGGAGGCCTCCCCCGAGTCTCTGGACAGCTGTGGGGCCGATCGGCGAGCGTTAAAGCACTCAGTTTCGGTCCAGTCGGAGGCCTTTATTGACTAAATTGTAACATGACGACCTATGTGATTTTGGCAGGACTTTTTAGCGCCTACTTTTCAGCTACTGGGCTAAGATTTGAATCAAACGATCGGTGGGAAGCCACCTTTCAGGGGAGGTCGCTTCCAAGACTCTCGGAGGTCGTGGGCCCGAACGGCGAGCGTCAAAGCACTCGGTTTCGCTCCAGTATTAGGCCTTTATTGACTAAATTGTAACATGACAACCAATGTGATTTTGGCAGGACGTTTTTGCGCCTACTTTTCAGCGACTGGGCTAAGATTTGAAACAAACGATCGGTGGGAAGCCACCTTTCAGGGGAGGCCTCTTCCAAGCCTCTCGGAGGTCGTGGGCCCGAACGGCGAGCGTCAAAGCACTCTGTTTCGCTCCAGTATTAGGCCTTTATTGACTAAATTGTAACATGACAACCTATGTGACTTTGGGAGGACTTTTTAGCGCTTACGTTTGACCTAGTGCGCTAAGATTTGAAACAAACGATCGGTGGTAATCCAGCTTTCAGGGGAGGCCTCCCCCGAGTCTCTGGACAGCTGTGGGGCCGATCGGCGAGCGTTAAAGCACTCAGTTTCGGTCCAGTCGGAGGCCTTAATTGACTAAATTGTAACATGACGACCTATGTGATTTTGGCAGGACTTTTTAGCGTCTACTTTTCAGCTACTGGGCTAAGATTTGAAACAAACGATCGGTGGGAAGCCACCTTTCAGGGGAGGTCTCTTCCAAGACTCTCGGAGGTCGTGGGCCCGAACGGCGAGCGTCAAAGCACTCGGTTTCGCTCCAGTATTAGGCCTTTATTGACTAAATTGTAACATGACAACCTATGTGATTTTGGCAGGACTTTTTTGCGCCTACTTTTCAGCGACTGGGCTAAGATTTGAAACAAACGATCGGTGGGAATCCAGCTTTCAGGGGAGGCCTCCACCGAGTCTCTGGACGGCTGTGGGGCCGAGCGGCGAGCGTTAAAGCACTCAGTTTCGCTCGAGTACCATGACGACCGATTTGACTTCGGCACGACTTTAGTCGCTTAATTTCTGCCTAGTGGGCTAGGAATTCACACAGACAAGCCTTGGGAATCCAGCTTTCAGGGGAGGCCTCTTCCAAGACTCTCGGAGGTCGTGGGCCCGAACGGCGAGCGTCAAAGCACTCTGTTTCGCTCCACTAGTAGGCCTTTATTGAGTAAATTGTTTCATGACGACCTATGTGATTTTGGCAGGACTTCTTAGCACCTACTTTTGAGCTAGTGGGCTAAGATTTGAAACAAACGATCGGTGGGAAGCCACCTTTCAGGGGAGGCCTCTTCCAAGCCTCTCGGAGGTCGTGGGCCCGAACGGCGAGCGTCAAAGCACTCGGTTTCGCTCCAGTATTAGGCCTTTATTGACTAAATTGTAACATGACAACCTATGTGACTTTGGGAGGACTTTTTAGCGCTTACTTTTGACCTAGTGCGCTAAGATTTGAAACAAACGATCGGTGGTAATCCAGCTTTCAGGGGAGGCCTCCCCCGAGTCTCTGGACAGCTGTGGGGCCGATCGGCGAGCGTTAAAGCACTCAGTTTCGGTCCAGTCGGAGGCTTTAATTGACTAAATTGTAACATGACGACCTATGTGATTTTGGCAGGACATTTTAGCGCCTACTTTTGAGCTACTGGGCTAAGATTTGAAACAAACGATCGGTCGGCAGCCAGCTTTCAGGGGAGGCCTCCCCCGAGTCTCTGGACGGCTGTGGGGGCAAACGGCGAGCGTCAAAGCACTCGGTTTCGCTCCAGTAGTAGGCTTTTATTGACTAAATTGTAACATGACGACCTATGTGACTTTGGCAGGACTTTTTAGCGCTTACTTTTGAGCTAGTGGGCTAAGATTTGAAACAAACGATTGGTGGGAATCCGGCTTTCAGGGGAGGCCTCCCCCGAGTCTCTGGACGGCTGTGGGGGCGAACGGCGAGCGTTAAAGCACTCAGTTTCGCTCAAGTACCATGACGACCGATTTGACTTCGGCACGACTTTAGGTCGCTTAATTTCTACCTAGCGGGCTAGGAATTTACACAGACAAGCCTTGGGAATCCAGCTTTAAAGGGAGGCCTCTTCCAAGCCTCTCGGAGCTTATGAGGCCGAATGGCGAGCGTCAAAGCACTCGGTTTCGCTCCAGTAGTAGGCTTTTATTGACTAAATTGTAACATGACGACCTATGTGACTTTGGCAGGACTTTTTAGCGCTTACTTTTGAGCTAGTGGGCTAAGATTTGAAACAAACGATCGGTGGGAATCCAGCTTTCAGGGGAGGCCCCCCCCGAGTCTCTGGACGGCTGTGGGGGCGAACGGCGAGCGTCAAAGCACTCGGTTTCTCTCCAGTAGTTGGCCTTTATTAAGTAAATTGTAACATGACGACCTATGTGATTTTGGCAGGACTTTTTAGCGCCTACTTTTCAGCTACTGGGCTAAGATTTGAAACAAACGATCGGTGGGAAGCCACCTTTCAGGGGAGGTCTCTTCCAAGACTCTCGGAGGTCGTGGGCCCGAACGGCGAGCGTCAAAGCACTCTGTTTCGCTCCAGTATTAGGCCTTTATTGACTAAATTGTAACATGACAACCTATGTGATTTTGGCAGGACTTTTTTGCGCCTACTTTTCAGCGACTGGGCTAAGATTTGAAACAAACGATCGGTGGGAATCCAGCTTTCAGGGGAGGCCTCCCCCGAGTCTCTGGACGGCTGTGGGGCCGAGCGGCGAGCGTTAAAGCACTCAGTTTCGCTCGAGTACCATGACGACCGATTTGACTTCGGCACGACTTTAGTCGCTTAATTTCTGCCTAGCGGGCTAGGAATTCACACAGACAAGCCTTGGGAATCCAGCTTTCAGGGGAGGCCTCTTCCAAGACTCTCGGAGGTCGTGGGCCCGAACGGCGAGCGTCAAAGCACTCTGTTTCGCTCCACTAGTAGGCCTTTATTGAGTAAATTGTTTCATGACGACCTATGTGATTTTGGCAGGACTTCTTAGCACCTACTTTTGAGCTAGTGGGCTAAGATTTGAAACAAACGATCGGTGGGAAGCCACCTTTCAGGGGAGGCCTCTTCCAAGCCTCTCGGAGGTCGTGGGCCCGAACGGCGAGCGTCAAAGCACTCGGTTTCGCTCCAGTATTAGGCCTTTATTGACTAAATTGTAACATGACAACCTATGTGACTTTGGGAGGACTTTTTAGCGCTTACTTTTGACCTAGTGCGCTAAGATTTGAAACAAACGATCGGTGGTAATCCAGCTTTCAGGGGAGGCCTCCCCCGAGTCTCTGGACAGCTGTGGGGCCGATCGGCGAGCATTAAAGCACTCAGTTTAGGTCCAGTCGGAGGCTTTTATTGACTAAATTGTAACATGACGACCTATGTGATTTTGGCAGGACATTTTAGCGCCTACTTTTGAGCTACTGGGCTAAGATTTGAAACAAACGATCGGTCGGCAGCCAGCTTTCAGGGGAGGCCTCCCCCGAGTCTCTGAACGGCTGTGGGGGCGAACGGCGAGCGTCAAAGCACTCTGTTTCGCTCCAGTATTAGGCCTTTATTGACTAAATTGTAACATGACAACCTATGTGACTTTGGGAGGACTTTTTAGCGCTTACTTTTGACCTAGTGCGCTAAGATTTGAAACAAACGATCAGTGGTAATCCAGCTTTCAGGGGAGGCCTCCCCCGAGTCTCTGGACAGCTGTGGGGCCGATCGGCGAGCATTAAAGCACTCAGTTTCGGTCCAGTCGGAGGCCTTTATTGACTAAATTGTAACATGACGACCTATGTGATTTTGGCAGGACTTTTTAGCGCCTACTTTTCAGCTACTGGGCTAAGATTTGAAACAAACGATCGGTGGGAAGCCACCTTTCAGGGGAGGTCTCTTCCAAGACTCTCGGAGGTCGTGGGCCCGAACGGCGAGCGTCAAAGCACTCGGTTTCGCTCCAGTATTAGGCCTTTAATGACTAAATTGTAACATGACAAACTATGTGATTTTGGCAGGACTTTTTTGCGCCTACTTTTCAGCGACTGGGCTAAGATTTGAAACAAACGATCGGTGGGAAGCCACCTTTCAGGGTAGGCCTCTTCCAAGCCTCTCGGAGGTCGTGGGCCCGAACGGCGAGCGTCAAAGCACTCTGTTTCGCTCCAGTATTAGGCCTTTATTGACTAAATTGTAACATGACAACCTATGTGACTTTGGAAGGACTTTTTAGCGCTTACTTTTGACCTAGTGCGCTAAGATTTGAAACAAACGATCGGTGGTAATCCAGCTTTCAGGGGAGGCCTCCCCCGAGTCTCTGGACAGCTGTGGGGCCGATCGGCGAGCGTTAAAGCACTCAGTTTCGGTCCAGTCGGAGGCCTTAATTGACTAAATTGTAACATGACGACCTATGTGATTTTGGCAGGACTTTTTAGCGCCTACTTTTCAGCTACTGGGCTAAGATTTGAAACAAACGATCGGTGGGAAGCCACCTTTCAGGGGAGGTCTCTTCCAAGACTCTCGGAGGTCGTGGGCCCGAACGGCGAGCGTCAAAGCACTCGGTTTCGCTCCAGTATTAGGCCTTTATTGACTAAATTGTAACATGACAACCTATGTGATTTTGGCAGGACTTTTTTGCGCCTACTTTTCAGCGACTGGGCTAAGATTTGAAACAAACGATCGGTGGGAATCCAGCTTTCAGGGGAGGCCTCCCCCGAGTCTCTGGATGGCTGTGGGGCCGAGCGGCGAGCGTTAAAGCACTCAGTTTCGCTCGAGTACCATGACGACCGATTTGACTTCGGCACGACTTTAGTCGCTTAATTTCTGCCTAGCGGGCTAGGAATTCACACAGACAAGCCTTGGGAATCCAGCTTTCAGGGGAGGCCTCTTCCAAGACTCTCGGAGGTCGTGGGCCCGAACGGCGAGCGTCAAAGCACTCTGTTTCGCTCCACTAGTAGGCCTTTATTGAGTAAATTGTTTCATGACAACCTATGT
>NW_026904713.1:0-6318 GCF_024500275.1 Phycodurus eques | reverse complement strand
TTTTTATCTCAAATCAGAATCAGAATCATCTTTATTTGCCAAGTATGCCCAAAACACACAAGGAATTTGTCTCCAGTAGTTGGAGCCGCTCTAGTACAACAGACAGTCAATTTACAGAACACTTTGGAGACATAAAGACTTTGACAAAAACAATTGTGCAAAAAGATGCAGAGTTTTCATTGCATCATAGTTTTCTGATGTTTATATGCATGCCAGTGCCTCTGACTTACTGACTCAATACTCATCTGTCTGTTGACAGAAAATGGGCCACTGAGACTTAATGTCGCATGCTTCCCCTGGGACATGGACAAAGTTTTGCCGGTTGTGGGAGTTGAAGCTCCTTCTGACTTGGGACTCTGCCAGACATTACCAGCACACCCTCACAATACGTAATTCTCTTTCAGGTCGAACTGACATCTGCCCCCAACATCAAAGCAAACACACCATCCAGTGGGAATCAGAATGCAGTTCCACCCCTCTTTTGACCCCAGTGTCCAAGAAATGCGTCAGCAAGTCCGATGACATGACCACAAAGTTGATCATCAAACTGCAGCTTTAGGTTGTCCTGGTGTCAAGTGCTCATCTGGAAACCCTTATGTGTGAAGATGGTTTTTATTATGGACAGTCTACGACGAGCACATTATTCCAAAGAGTAAGCACGACTCGCGCTCAGATCGGGGAGAGGTGAGGAGGAGTTCACCTTTATCACGCCCTTCTGGGTCACATTGTCACTCACCATGTGAGCATTTAATTCCACCAGCAGAGGCACACTCACAAAAAGGAAACAATAGACACATTGTCTAAGAATACTAGACATTGTCAGGAGTGGGATTTGAACCCACGCCTCCATAGAGACTGCAACCTGAATGCAGCGCCTTGGACCGCTCGGCCATCCTGACTACAGGACATTGCGTTTTTTAGATGGAACAAAGGGTCCGGGTCTTGATTCACCCCGGGGTCTGCTCATCCGGTGGGCAACCCGTTCGAGAGCATTCGAATGTAGTCAAAGTGCACGAGCCACCATACCAAGCATTGGTGGTTCAGTGGTAGAATTCTCGCCTGCCACGCGGGAGGCCCGGGTCCGATTCCCGGCCAATGCAGCTTGCCCCGTTTTCTGTATATTAAGCTCTATTTGAGGTAAATGAGTCCAAACTCCTTCTGCTTGCAAAACACACATTTTCCCTGAAAACAACCGAGGACAGGATCCAAGTGTTTGTTGGTCACATCTTGTCAGAAGTGGGTCATATGCGTTGACTTGGTGAACGTAATTCACCAACCTTTGGCGCGCATTGGCAATGAATGTAGATTACACGAGGGACCTCTTCTGAATTTTTCTATACCCCAGTTGTGAACACTGGAACATTACTGCAGTGCTGTCATAACACTGCCCAATACAGGCAGTGTAATCAATGTTACTTTCCTGAGAGTCTTTGAACATAGCAAAAAGGTGTCTAAACCATCATCTGGCGTGAAAATGGAGAAATCCTTCCACAACATAATTTTTCACATCGTGCACCACCAAAGATACTTGTTCCATTTTACTCAGGTCCTTACTTTCATCTACCTTTAAATCAGACATTTCAGCATCCTGTATTTCATCACTTATTTGCGCATACTTTCCATTTCTTGGAATATCTGCTATCTTTTCTGCAACTGTTTTGTCAAATTTGCCTCAAATCTGTAAAAGGTTCAAGGAAGTTTCCCTGGTTGACAGCCGTGTCATTCTCTGTCTCCTCTTTGTGAAAGTCCCTGGCATGCAGTGAACTCCACAATTGCTTTCATATTTTTTCTGTTCTCTCTGACTATTTTTGTATCTCCATCACACAGAGCATTTAACATTGTTGAACCATACCCTTTCTGAATAGTCCACTCATTCCACACTACCATAGCATATTTATGCTCCACACATGTGTTCGCGCCAGATCTACGGGAAGCTGAGCAGTAACAAGTGGCACACAGATAGTCTTCCCTCCCAAACAACAGGATACGTGAATCAGTCGGCCACAGTCTTTACTTCTGAAGCTGCGCATACCCCTCTGGTCCACAGCGACACTTACAGCACCATCTGCTAGTTTGGTATTGTATTAACGCATAACAATAAGGACATTGGTAAATCACCCAGAAAATTAAGGGGGTGTCTGTTTTAAATTAAACCTTTGATTAGGCATTTTCAATCCTACTACACTCTCCCCTGCTTTAAAAGAAGACTCCGGCATCTTGTACCAATGTCTCAAGTCAGGTTACAAAAACATCACATATCAAGGTCCTTGTAATCTTTTGTCCTAACACCTAACATGTCCAAACGGGTGGGGAGTAATAGCACATGTCAGGTTGTGCTGGGTAGTCGGGGATTGGGTACGGTACACAGGCAAACATCATGTTTTCCATGCTTGGTAAGATGGCTGTCCAAACTGGTTGTAGGTGAGAATTTCCCTCGGTTTCACTGTTCAGATTGATCTCCGTGCTGTTGTGGTATCCTCATGTCCATTTGAATCTGACACAATATCACATTGTTAACCTGAAGTAGCCGTTTCCAAATCATTGTTTTCAACAGTCATAGTTTCATTGACATTGTCCCTTTCATAGGTCTCGTTCGGTATAATATCAGCTGGTACTGTGAGAATAGGCGCTGGTCTTGGCACTGAATGAAGTGCGCCAGCTGGGATTGACATGTTTGGGTTTTGCACAGCAACACACACAGCACAGCAGGGTGATGTGCTTGGTTTTGGCAGTGATTGAGTACTTCGCCTTAAGGGTTTACATTTAGGGGCTGCAGCTCTGAGTTCATGGTCTGAGGTTGAGTTCTGTTTCATTGATTCACAGGTACACAAGACCAGTGATATGTTGTTTAGAATCAGAATCAGAATCAGAATCATCTTTATTTGCCAAGTATGTCCAAAACACACAAGGAATTTGTCTCCGGTAGTTGGAGCCGCTCTAGTACAACAAACAGTCAATTTACAGAACACTTTGGGGACATAAAGACATTGACAAAAAACAATTGTGCAAAAAGATGCAGAGTCCTCTAGCACTTAGAGCAGTTCGAACGACTAATATTGCAATAGTCCGGTGCAATGACCATTGTGCAAAGGGCGCTGAGACTTCAAGGAGTGTATGCGGTTTAAAGTGACGAGTAGTGCGATCATCTGGGACAATGTCGGTTGTGCAAATGTTACAGATACTCCTCAATCAGTGTGCAAATGGAGCAGATGCTACTCTGGCATGAGTGACCAGTATATGCAAATAGTGCAGCATGGCGAGACAACTACAGTGAGTGCACAAGTAATACATAATTGGCCCCACAGAAATGTGACAACGAACTCAAGTCAAAAAATTGCCAGCTTGTTGTAATGGAATTATCGGTTAGGTGTTTAAGAAGTTGATCGCAAGAGGGAAGAAGCTGTTGGAATGTCTACTAGTTCTAGTTTGCGTTGATCGGTAGCGCCTACCTGAGGGAAGGAGCTGGAAGAGCTGGTGACCGGGGTGCAGACGGTCCGAGAGGATTTTGCACGCCCTTGTCTTAGTTCTGGCAGCGTGCAAGTCCTCAATGGTGGGTAGGGGGGTACCGACAATCCTTTCAGCAGTTTTGATTGTCCGTTGCAGTCGGAGTTTGTCCTTTTTTGTAGCAGCACCAAACCAGACTGTGATGGAAGAACACAGGACCGATTCGATGACCGCTGTGTAGAAATGTCTCAGCAGCTCCGGTGGCAGGCCGTGCTTTCTCAGAAGCTGCAGGAAGTACATCCTATGCTGGGCCTTTTTGAGGACGGAGTTGATGTTGTTCGCCCACTTCAGGTCCTGAGAGATTGTAATTCCCAGGAACTTGAAGGTCTCGACGGTTGACACAAGGCAGCTGGACAACGTGAGGGGCAGCTGTGGCAAAGGATGCCTCCTGAAGTCCACGATCATCTCTACCGTCTTGAGCGTGTTCAGCTCCAGGTTGTGTCGCCCGCAGCACAGCTCCAGCCGCTCCGCTTCCTGTCGATATGCAGACTCGTCACCGTCCTTGATGAGGCCGATGACAGTGGTGTCATCTGCAAACTTCAGGAGCTTGACAGTCGGGTTCGCTGAGGTGCAGTCGTTCGTGTAGAGAGAGAAGAGCAACGGAGAGAGGACACAACCTTGGGGCGCCCCAGTGCTGATGCTGCGTGTGGATGAGGTGGCCTCCCCCAGCCTGACCTGCTGTGTCCTGCCCGTCAGAAAGCTGTAAATCCACTGGCAGATGGCAGGTGAGACGCTGAGCTGGAGAAGCTTGGTTGAAAGGAGTTCAGGGATGATGGTGTTGTACGCTGAGCTGAAGTCCACGAACAGGATCCTCGCGTAGGTCCCTGCACTGTCGAGGTGTTCTAGGATGAAGTTCAGTCCCATGTTGACTGCATCATCCGCAGACCTGTTCGCTTGGTAGGCAAACTGCAGGGGGTCCAGCAGGGGACCTGTGACACTCTTGAGGTGGTCCAGCACGAGACGTTCAAAGGACTTCATGACCACAGATGTCAAAGCGACAGGCCTGTAGTCATTCAGACTAGAGATTGCAGGTTTCTTGGGGACTGGAATGATGGTGGAGCGTTTGAAGCAGGATGGAACTTCGCACATTTCCAAAGATCTGTTAAAGATCTGAGTGAAGACTGGAGCGAGCTGGTCCGCGCAGACTTTGAGGCAGGATGGGGACACATGGTCCGGTCCTGTTGCTTTGTTAATCTTCTGTTGTTTGAAGATGCGTCTCACATCCTGTTCATGGATGGTTAACGCAGAAGTCAGAGGTGTGGTTGTGGTCGCGGGTGCGGCCGGGTGGGTGTGTGGAGTGAAACTGTCCTTTTCAAATCTGCAATAGAAGGTATTCAAGTCGTTGGCTAGTGTGCTATTGTTCTCAGCTTGGGGGGATCGTCGCTTGTAATTAGTCAGCGATTGGAATGCACGCCAGACTGATTTCGAGTCGTTCGCGCTAAACTGTTTTTCCAACTTTGCTGCATAGATCCTCTTTGCAATGTTAATTTCTTTAGTAAGCTGGTTTCTAGCTCGATTATACAGGGCCCTGTCCCCGCTCTGATATGCATCTTCCTTAGCTTGGCGAAGCTGCTTAAGTTTAGCAGTGAACCACGGCTTGTTGTTGTTGAATGTCCGAAATGATTTTGTTGGTACACAAACCTCTTCACAGAAACTGATATAGGATGTGACAGTGTCCGTATATTCATCCAGGCTGCCAGCTGAATTTTCAAAGACACTCCAGTCTGTGCAGTCTAAACAGCTTTGAAGTTCCATCTTTGCTTCATTGGTCCACTTTTTGACTGTTTTCACTGTAGGCTTCGCACATTTAAGTTCTTGCTTGTACGTCGGTATTAAGTGAATTAAGCAGTGATCAGACGAGCCCAGGGCTGCACGAGGTATAGCACGGTATGCGTTTTTTACCGTAGTGTAGCAGTGGTCTAAAGTATTATTTTCCCTGGTAGGACAGTCGATGTGCTGCTTGTATTTAGGGAGTTCGTGGTTGAGTTTAGCTTTGTTAAAGTCCCCGAGAATAATGAGGGGTGAGTCAGGGTGTTTTTTTTCGATTTCGTTGACTTGTTCGGCGAGCGTTAGCAATGCAGCGCTCGTGTTAGCTTGCGGTGTGATATAGACTCCAGCCAGTATAAACGATGCAAACTCACGTGGCGAGTAAAGTGGTTTACAGTTCAGAAACAGCGACTCCAAATGCGGGCTGCAGTGTGTGCTGAGCACCGTGACGTCCGTACACCATTTTTCGTTTATATGGAGGCATATCCCGCCGCCCTTCGTTTTTCCCGATGATTCCATGTCGCGGTCCGCTCGATGAATGTTGAAGCCGGGAAGCGTGACGGCGCCATCGGGTACAGCGTCGCAAAGCCAGGTCTCCGTGAAGGACATGGCCGCGGAACGTCCGAAGTCTTTACTGGTCTTTAACAGAAGATGAAGCTCGTCCATTTTGTTGGGTAGGGAGCGTACATTCGCGAGGTGGATCGACGGGAACGCCAATCTGTGTCCTCTCTTGCGGAGTTTCACCTGAATGCCGGCTCGTTTTCCTCTGTGGCGCCGCTTCCGCATCCATGCGCCGAAAACCGCGGACGCCGCTCCGGTGAGTAACTCGGGGAAAAAACTGAGCGGATTTTCGAAAGTTGGTGACAGAAAGTCTGGAGTAGCCTCCTTGATGGTTAGCAGGTCTCCCCTTGTGTAAGCGAGTCGTGTAAGGTCTCCAAAGACGGACGAAAAACACAAAAACAAAGACAATACTAGAGAGCGCGTTACCGAGGCGGCCACACTGGTAGGCGCCATCTTGTAAGCGGTCTTTATTATCTTTATTTTTTT
>NW_026904712.1:0-6352 GCF_024500275.1 Phycodurus eques | reverse complement strand
AGTAGTAGGCCATTTCTTGACTAAATTGTAACATGACAACCTATGTGACTTTGGCAGGACTTTTTAGCGCTTACTTTTGATCTAGTGGGCTAAGATTTGAAACAAACGATCGGTGGGAATTCAGCTTTCAGGGGAGGCCTCCCCCAAGTCTCTGGACGGCTGTGGGGCCGAACGGCGAGCTTCAAAGCACTCGGTTTCTCCCCAGTAGTAGGCCTTTATTGACTAAATTGTAACATGACGATCTATGTGACTTTGGCAGGACATTTTAGCGCGTACTTTTGAACGAGTGGGCTAAGATTTGAAAAAAAACGATCGGTGGGAAACCAGCTTTCAGGGGAGGCCTCCCCCGAGTCTCTGGACAGCTGTGGGGCCGAACGGCGAGCGTTACAGCACTCTGTTTCGGTCCAGTAATAGGCCTTTATTGACTAAATTGTAACATGACGACCTATGTGATTTTGGCAGGACTTTTTAGCGCTTACGTTTGAGCTAGTGGGCTAAGATTTAAAACAAACGATCGGTGGGAATCCAGCTTTCAGGGGAGGCCTCTTCCAAGCCTCTCAGAGGTCGTGGGGCCGAACGGCGAGCGTTAAAGCACTCGGTTTCTCCCCAGTAGTAGGCCTTTATTGACTAAATTGTAAAATGACGATCTATGTGACTTTGGCAGGACTTTTTAGCGCCTACTTTTGAGCTAGTGGGCTAAGATTTGAAACAAACGATCGGTGGGAATCCAGCTTTCAGGGGAGGCCTCCCCCAATTCTCTGGACGGCTGTGGGACCGAGTGGCGAGCGTTAAAGCACTCAGTTTCGCTCTAATACCATTACGACCGATTTGACTTCGGCACGACTTTAGGTGACTTAATTTCAGCCTAGCGGGCTAGGAATTCACACATACAATCCTTGGGAATCCAGCTTTCAGGGGAGGCCTCTTCCAAGCCTCTCAGAGGTCGTGGGGCCGAACGGCGAGCGTCAAAGCACTCGGTTTCGCTCCAGTAGTAGGCCTTTATTGACTAAATTGTAACATGACGACCTATGTGACTTTGGCAGGACTTTTTAGCGCTCACTTTTGAGCTAGTGGGCTAAGATTTGAAACAAACGATCGGTGGGAATCCAGCTTTCAGGGGACGCCACCCCCGAGTCTCTGGACGGCTGTGGGACCGAGTGGCGAGTGTTAAAGCACTCGGTTTCGCTCCAGTAGTAGGTCTTTATTCACTAAATTGTAACATGACGACCTATGTGACTTTGGCAGGACTTTTTAGCGCTTACTTTTGAGCTAGTGGGCTAAGATTTTGAACAAACGATCGATGGGAATCCAGCTTTCAGGGGAGGCCTCCCCCGAGTCTCTGGACGGCTGTGGGGCCGAGCGGCAAGCGTTAAAGCACTCAGTTTCGCTCGAGTACCATGATGACCGATTTGACTTCGGCACAACTTTAGGGGAGGCCTCCCCCAAGTCTCTGGACGGCTGTGGGGCCGAACGGCGAGCGTCGAAGCACTCGGTTTCGCTCCAGTAGTAGGCCTTTATTGACTAAATTGTAACATGACAACCTATGTGACTTTGGCAGGACTTTTTAGCGCTTACTTTTGATCTAGTGGACTAAGATTTGAAACAAACGATCGGTGGGAATTCAGCTTTCAGGGGAGGCCTCCCCCAAGTCTCTGGACGGCTGTGGGGCCGAACGGCGAGCTTCAAAGCACTCGGTTTCTCCCCAGTAGTAGGCCTTTATTGACTAAATTGTAACATGACGATCTATGTGACTTTGGCAGGACATTTTAGCGCGTACTTTTGAACGAGTGGGCTAAGATTCGAAAAAAACGATCGGTGGGAAACCAGCTTTCAGGGGAGGCCTCCCCCGAGTCTCTGGACAGCTGTGGGGCCGAACGGCGAGCGTTACAGCACTCTGTTTCGGTCCAGTAATAGGCCTTTATTGACTAAATTGTAACATGACGACCTATGTGATTTTGGCAGGACTTTTTAGCGCTTACGTTTGAGCTAGTGGGCTAAGATTTAAAACAAACGATCGGTGGGAATCCAGCTTTCAGGGGAGGCCTCTTCCAAGCCTCTCAGAGGTCGTGGGGCCGAACGGCGAGTGTTAAAGCACTCGGTTTCTCCCCAGTAGTAGGCCTTTATTGACTAAATTGTAAAATGACGATCTATGTGACTTTGGCAGGACTTTTTAGCGCCTACTTTTGAGCTAGTGGGCTAAGATTTGAAACAAACGATCGGTGGGAATCCAGCTTTCAGGGGAGGCCTCCCCCAAGTCTCTGGACGGCTGTGGGACCGAGTGGCGAGCGTTAAAGCACTCAGTTTCGCTCTAATACCATTACGACCGATTTGACTTCGGCACAACTTTAGGTCGCTTAATTTCAGCCGAGCGGGCTAGGACTTCACACAGACAAGCCTTGGGAATCCAACTTTCAAGGGAGGCCTCTTCCAAGCCTCTCGGAGGTCGTGGGGCCGAACGGCGAGCGTCGAAGCACTCGGTTTCGCTCCAGTAGTAGGCCATTCTTGACTAAATTGTAACATGACAACCTATGTGACTTTGGCAGTTCTTTTTAGCGCTTAATTTTGAGCTAGTGGGCTAAGATTTGAAACAAACGATCGGTGTGAATCCAGCTTTCAGGGGAGACCTCCCCCGAGTCTCTGGACGGCTATGGGGCCGAGCGGCAAGCGTTAAAGCACTCAGTTTCGCTCGAGTACCATGACGACCGATTTGACTTCGGCACGACTTTAGGTCGCTTAATTTCAGCCGAGCGGGCTAGGAATTCACACAGACAAGCCGTGGGAATCCAGCTTTCAAGGGAGGCCTCTTCCAAGCCTCTCAGAGCTCGTGGGGCCGAACGGCGAGCGTCGAAGCACTCGGTTTCGCTCCAGTAGTAGGCCTTTATTGACTAAATTATAACATGACAACCTATGTGACTTTGGCAGGACTTTTTAGCGCTTACTTTTGATCTAGTGGGCTAAGATTTGAAACAAACGATCGGTGGGAATTCAGCTTTCAGGGGAGGCCTCCCCCAAGTCTCTGGACGGCTGTGGGGCCGAACGGCGAGCTTCAAAGCACTCGGTTTCTCCCCAGTAGTAGGCCTTTATTGACTAAATTGTAACATGACGATCTATGTGACTTTGGCAGGACATTTTAGCGCGTACTTTTGAACGAGTGGGCTAAGATTTGAAAAAAACGATCGGTGGGAAACCAGCTTTCAGGGGAGGCCTCCCCCGAGTCTCTGGACAGCTGTGGGGCCGAACGGCGAGCGTTACAGCACTCTGTTTCGGTCCAGTAATAGGCCTTTATTGACTAAATTGTAACATGACGACCTATGTGATTTTGGCAGGACTTTTTAGCGCTTACGTTTGAGCTAGTGGGCTAAGATTTAAAACAAACGATCGGTGGGAATCCAGCTTTCAGGGGAGGCCTCTTCCAAGCCTCTCAGAGGTCGTGGGGCCGAACGGCGAGTGTTAAAGCACTCGGTTTCTCCCCAGTAGTAGGCCTTTATTGACTAAATTGTAAAATGACGATCTATGTGACTTTGGCAGGACTTTTTAGCGCCTACTTTTGAGCTAGTGGGCTAAGATTTGAAACAAACGATCGGTGGGAATCCAGCTTTCAGGGGAGGCCTCCCCCAAGTCTCTGGACGGCTGTGGGACCGAGTGGCGAGCGTTAAAGCACTCAGTTTCGCTCTAATACCATTACGACCGATTTGACTTCGGCACGACTTTAGGTGACTTAATTTCAGCCTAGCGGGCTAGGAATTCACACATACAATCCTTGGGAATCCAGCTTTCAGGGGAGGCCTCTTCCAAGCCTCTCAGAGGTCGTGGGGCCGAACGGCGAGCGTCAAAGCACTCGGTTTCGCTCCAGTAGTAGGCCTTTATTGACTAAATTGTAACATGACGACCTATGTGACTTTGGCAGGACTTTTTAGCGCTCACTTTTGAGCTAGTGGGCTAAGATTTGAAACAAACGATCGGTGGGAATCCAGCTTTCAGGGGACGCCACCCCCGAGTCTCTGGACGGCTGTGGGACCGAGTGGCGAGTTTTAAAGCACTCGGTTTCGCTCCAGTAGTAGGTCTTTATTCACTAAATTGTAACATGACGACCTATGTGACTTTGGCAGGACTTTTTAGCGCTTACTTTTGAGCTAGTGGGCTAAGATTTTGAACAAACGATCGATGGGAATCCAGCTTTCAGGGGAGGCCTCCCCCGAGTCTCTGGACGGCTGTGGGGCCGAGCGGCAAGCGTTAAAGCACTCAGTTTCGCTCGAGTACCATGATGACCGATTTGACTTCGGCACAACTTTAGGGGAGGCCTCCCCCAAGTCTCTGGACGGCTGTGGGGCCGAACGGCGAGCGTCGAAGCACTCGGTTTCGCTCCAGTAGTAGGCCTTTATTGACTAAATTGTAACATGACAACCTATGTGACTTTGGCAGGACTTTTTAGCGCTTACTTTTGATCTAGTGGACTAAGATTTGAAACAAACGATCGGTGGGAATTCAGCTTTCAGGGGAGGCCTCCCCCAAGTCTCTGGACGGCTGTGGGGCCGAACGGCGAGCTTCAAAGCACTCGGTTTCTCCCCAGTAGTAGGCCTTTATTGACTAAATTGTAACATGATGATCTATGTGACTTTGGCAGGACATTTTAGCGCGTACTTTTGAACGAGTGGGCTAAGATTTGAAAAAAACGATCGGTGGGAAACCAGCTTTCAGGGGAGGCCTCCCCCGAGTCTCTGGACAGCTGTGGGGCCGAACGGCGAGCGTTACAGCACTCTGTTTCGGTCCAGTAATAGGCCTTTATTGACTAAATTGTAACATGACGACCTATGTGATTTTGGCAGGACTTTTTAGCGCTTACGTTTGAGCTAGTGGGCTAAGATTTAAAACAAACGATCGCTGGGAATCCAGCTTTCAGGGGAGGCCTCTTCCAATCTCTCAGAGGTCGTGGGGCCGAACGGCGAGCGTTAAAGCACTCGGTTTCTCCCCAGTAGTAGGCCTTTATTGACTAAATTGTAACATGACGATCTATGTGACTTTGGCAGGACTTTTTAGCGCCTACTTTTGAGCTAGTGGGCTAAGATTTGAAACAAACGATCGGTGGGAATCCAGCTTTCAGGGGAGGCCTCCCCCAAGTCTCTGGACGGCTGTGGGACCGAGTGGCGAGCGTTAAAGCACTCTGTTTTGGTCCAGTAATAGGCCTTTATTGACTAAATTGTAACCTGACGACCTATGTGATTTTGGCAGGACTTTTTAGCGCTTACGTTTGAGCTTGTGGGCTAAGATTTAAAACAAACGATCGGTGGGAATCCAGCTTTCAGGGGAGGCCTCTTCCAAGCCTCTCAGAGGTCGTGGGGCCGAACGGCGAGCGTTAAAGCACTCAGTTTCGGTCCAGTAGTAGGCCTTCTTTGACTAAATTGTAACATGACGACCTATGTGACTTTGGCAGGACTTTTTAGCGCCTACTTTTGAACTAGTGGGCTAAGATTTGAAACAAACGATCGGTGGGAAACCAGCTTTCAGGGGAGGCCTCCCCCGAGTCTCTGGACAGCTGTGGGGCCGAGCGGCGAGCGTTAAAGCACTCTGTTTCGGTCCAGTAATAGGCCTTTATTGAGTAAATTGTAACATGACGACCTATGTGATTTTGGCAGGACTTTTTAGCGCTTACGTTTGAGCTAGTGGGCTAAGATTTGAAACAAACGATCGGTGGGAATCCAGCTTTCAGTGGAGGCCTCTTCCGAGGCTCTCAGAGGTCGTGGGGCCGAACGGCGAGCGTCAAAGCACTCGGTTTCGCTCCAGTAGTAGGCCTTTATTGACTAAATTGTAACATGACGACCTATGTGACTTTGGCAGGACTTTTTAGCGCTTACTTTTGAGCTAGTGGGCTAAGATTTGAAACAAACGATCGGTGGGAATCCAGCTTTCAGGGGAGGCCTCCCCCGAGTCTCTGGACCGCTGTGGGGCCGAGCGGCAAGCGTTAAAGCACTCGGTTTCGCTCCAGTAGTAGGCCTTTATTCACTAAATTGTAACATGACGTCCTATGTGACTTTGGCAGGACTTTTTAGCGCTTACTTTTGAGCTAGTGGGCTAAGATTTGAAACAAACGATCGGTGGGAATCCAGCTTTCAGGGGAGGCCTCCCCCGAGTCTCTGGACGGCTGTGGGGCCGAGCGGCAAGCGTTAAAGCACTCAGTTTCGCTCGAGTACCATGATGACCGATTTGACTTCGGCACAACTTTAGGTCGCTTAATTTCAGCCGAGCGGGCTAGGACTTCAAACAGACAAGCGTTGGGACTCCAGCTTTCAAGGGAGGCCTCTTCCAAGCCTCTCGGAGGTCGTGGGGCCGAACGGCGAGCGTCGAAGCACTCGGT
>NW_026904711.1:0-6365 GCF_024500275.1 Phycodurus eques | reverse complement strand
TGAACTAGTGGTCTGACGTTTGACACACTCGATCGTTGTGAATCCATCTTTCAGATGAGGTCTCTTCCAAGCCTTTTGGAGGTCGTGCGGCCGAAAACACGAGCGTCGAAGCATTCCGTTTCGCTCCAGTAGTAGGCCTATATTGACTAAATTGTAACATGACGACCTTTGTGATTTCGCAGAACTTTTGAACCCTTAAATTTGAGCTAGTCGGCTGACATTCGACACACTCGATCGTTGTGAATCCACCTTTCAGATGAGGTCTCTTCCAAGCCTCTCGGAGGTCGTGCGGCCGAAACACAAGCGTCGAAGCATTCCGTTTCGCTCCAGTCGTAGGCCTTTATTGACTAAATTGTAACATTACGACCGATATGATTTCGACAGAACTTTTGAACCCTTAAGTTTGAGATTGTGGGCTGACGTTCGACACACTCGATCGTTGGGAATCCACCTTTCAGATGAGGTCTCTTCCAAGCCTCTCGTTGGTCGTGCGACCGAAACACGAGCGTCGAAGCATTCCGTTTCGCTCCAGTACTCCTCCTTTATTGACTAAATTGTAACATGACGACCTATGTGATTTCGGCAGAACTTTTGAACCCTTAAGTTTGAGATTGTGGGCAGACGTTCGACACCCTCGATCGTTGTGAATCCACCTTTCAGATGAGGTCTCTTCCAAGTCTCTCGGAGTTCGTGCAGCCGAAACACGAGCTTCGAAGCATTCCGTTTCGCTCCAGTAGTTGGCCTTTATTGACTAAATTGTAACATGACGACCTATGTGATTTCGGCTAGAACCTTTGAACCTTAAATTTGAGATTATAGGCTGACGTTCGACACACTCGATTGTTGTGAATCCACCTTTCAGATGAGATCTCTTCCAAGCCTCTCGGAGGTCGTGCGGCCCGTAACACGAGCGTCGAAGCATTCCGTTTCGCTCCAGTAGTAGTCCTTTATTGACTAAATTGTAACATGATGACCTATGTGATTTCGGCAGAACTTTTGAACCCTTAAGTTTGAGCTTGTGGGCTGACGTTCGACACACTTGATCGTTGTGAATCCACCTTTCAGATGAGGTCTCTTCCAAGCCTCTCGGAGGCCGTGCGGCTGAAACACGAGCGTCGAAGCATTCCGTTTCGCTCCAGTAGTAGGCCTTTATTGACTAAATTGAAACATGACGACCTATGTGATTTCGGCAGAACTTTTGATCCCTTAAGTTTGAGCTAGTGGGCTGACGTTCGACACACTCGATCGTTGTGAATCCACCTTTCAGATGATGTCTCTTCCAATCCTCTCGGAGTTCGTGCAGCCGAAACACGAGCTTCGAAGCATTCCGTTTCGCTCCAGTAGTTGGCCTTTATTGACTAAATTGTAACATGACGACCTCTGTGATTTATGCAGAACTTTTGAACCCTTAAGTTTGAACTGGTGGGCTGACGTTCGACACACTCGATCGTTGGGAATCCACCTTTCAGATGAGGTCTCTTCCAAGCCTCTCGTAGGTTGTGCGGCCGAAACACGAGCGTCGAAGCATTACGTTTCGCTCCAGTACTAGTCCTTTGACTAAATTGTAACATGACGACCTATGTGATTTCGGCAGAACTTTTGAACCCTTAAGTTTGAGCTTGTGGGCTGACGTTCGACACACTCGATCGTTGTGAATCCACCTTTCAGATGAGGTCTCTTCCAATCCTCTCGGAGTTCGTGTAGCCGAAACACGAGCTTCGAAGCATTCCGTTTTGCTCCAATAGTAGGCCTTTATTGACTAAATTGTAACATGTCAACCTATGTGATTTCGGCAGAACTTTAGAACCCTTATGTTTTAGCTAGTAGGCTGACCTTCGACACACTCGATCGTTTTGAATCCACCTTTCAGATGAGGTCTCTTCCAATCCTCTCGGAGTTCGTGCAGCCGAAACACGAGCTTCGAAGCATTCCGGTTCGCTCCAATAGTAGGCCTTTATTGACTAAATTGTAACATGACGACCTATGTGATTTCGGCAGAACCTTTGAACCCTTAAGTTTGAGATTGTGGGCTGACATTCAACACACTCGATCGTTGTGAATCCACCTTTCAGATGAGGTCTCTTCCAAGCCTCTCGGAGGTTGTGCGGCCGAAACACAATTGTCGAAGCATTCCGTTTCGCTCCAGTCGTAGGCCTTTATTGACTAAATTGTAACATGACGACCGATATGATTTCGGCAGAACTTTTGAACCCTTAAGTTTGAGATTATGGGCTGACGTTCGACACACTCGATCGTTGGGAATCCACCTTTCAGATGAGTTCTCTTCCATGTCTCTCGGAGGTCGTGCGGACGAAACACAAGCGCCGAAGCATTCCGTTTCGCTCCAGTAGTAGGCCTTTATTGACTAAATTGTAACATGACGACCTATGTGATTTCGGCAGAACTTTTGAACCCTTAAGTTTGAACTAGTGGGCTGACGTTTGACACACTCGATCGTTGTGAAACCACCTTTCAGATGACGTCTCTTCCAAGCCTCTCAGACTTCGTGCGGCCGAGCGGCGACTGTCAAAGCATTCAGTTTCGTTCCAGTAGTAGGCCTATATTGACTAAATTGTAACATGACGACCTTTGTGATTTCGGCAGAACTTTTGAACCCTTAAATTTGAGCTAGTCTGCTGACATTCGACACACTCGATCGTTGTGAATCCACCTTTCAGATGAGATCTCTTCCAAGCCTCTCGGAGTTTGTGCGGCCGAAGCACGAGCATCGAAGCATTCCGTTTCGCTCCAGTAGTAGGCCTTTATTGTCTAAATTGTAACATGATGACCTATGTGATTTCGGCAGAACTTTTGAACCCTTAAGTTTGAGCTTGTGGGCTGACGTTCGACACACTTGATCGTTGTGAATCCACCTTTCAGATGAGGTCTCTTCCAAGCCTCTCGGAGGTCGTGCGGCTGAAACACGAGCGTCGAAGCATTCCGTTTCGCTCCAGTAGTAGGCCTTTATTGACTAAATTGTAACATGACGACCTATGTGATTTCGGCAGAACTTTTGAACACTTAAGTTTGAGCTTGTGGGCTGACGTTCGACAGACTCGATCGTTGTGAATCCACCTTTCAGATGAGGTCTCTTCCAATCCTCTCGGAGTTCGTGCAGCCGAAACACGAGCTTCGAAGCATTCCGTTTCGCTCCAATAGTAGGCCTTTATTGACTAAATTGTAATATGTCGACCTATGTGATTTCGGTAGAACTTTAGAACCCTTAAGTTTGAGCTAGTAGGCTGACCTTCGACACACTCGATCGTTTGAATCCACCTTTCAGATGAGGTCTTTTCCAAGCTTCTCGGAGGTCGTGCGGCCGGAACACGAGCATCGAAGCATTCCGTTTCGCTCCAGTCGTAGGCCTTTATTGACTAAATTGTAACATTACGACCTATATGATTTCGGCAGAACTTTTGAACCCTTAAGTTTGAGATTGTGGGCTGACGTTCGGCACACTCGATCGTTGGGAATCCACCTTTCAGATGAGGTCTCTTCCAAGCCTCTCGTTGGTCGTGCGACCGAAACACGAGCGTCGAAGCATTCCGTTTCGCTCCAGTAGTAGGCCTTTATTGACTAAATTGTAACATGACGACCTATGTGATTTCGGCAGAACTTTTGAACCCTTAAGTTTGAACTAGTGGGCTGACGTTTGACACACTCGATCGTTGTGAATCCATCTTTCAGATGAGGTCTCTTCCAAGCCTCTCGGAGGTCGTGCGGCCGAAACACGATCGTCGAAGCATTCCGTTTCGCTCCAGTAGTAGGCCTATATTGACTAAATTGTAACATGACGACCTTTGTGATTTCGGCAGAACTTTTGAACCCTTAAATTTGAGCTAGTCGGCTGACATTCGACACACTCGATCGTTGTGAATCCACCTTTCAGATGAGATCTCTTCCAAGCCTCTCGGAGTTCGTGCGGCCGAAGCACGAGCATCGAAGCATTCCGTTTCGCTCCAGTAGTAGGCCTTTATTGTCTAAATTGTAACATGATGACCTATGTGATTTGGGCAGAACTTTTGAACCCTTAAGTTTGAGCTTGTGGGCTGACGTTCGACACACTTGATCGTTGTGAATCCACCTTTCAAATGAGGTCTCTTCCAAGCTTCTCGGAGGCCGTGCGGCTGAAACACGAGCGTCGAAGCATTCCGTTTCGCTCCAGTAGTAGGCCTTTATTGACTAAATTGAAACATGACGACCTATGTGATTTCGGCAGAACTTTTGATCCCTTAAGTTTGAGCTAGTGGGCTGACGTTCGACACACTCGATCGTTGTGAATCCACCTTTCAGATGATGTCTCTTCCAATCCTCTCGGAGTTCGTGCAGCCGAAACACGAGCTTCGAAGCATTCCGTTTCGCTCAAGTAGTTGGCCTTTATTGACTAAATTGTAACATGAAGACCTCTGTGATTTATGCTGAACTTTAGAACCCTTAAGTTTGAGCTAGTAGACTGACATTCGACACACTCGATCGTTTTGAATCCACCTTTCAGATGAGGTCTCTTCCAAGCCTCTCGGAGGTCGTGCGGCTGAAACACGAGCGTCGAAGCATTCCGTTTCGCTCCAGTAGTAGGCCTTTATTGACTACATTGAAAAATGACCACCTATGTGATTTCGGCAGAACCTTTGAACCCTTAAGTTTGAGCTAGTGGGCTGACGTTCGACACACTCGATCGTTGTGAATCCACCTTTCAGATGAGGTCTCTTCCAAGCCTCTCGGAGGTCGTGCGGCCGAAACACGAGCGTCGAAGCATTCCATTTCGCTCCAGTAGTAGGCCTATATTGACTAAATTGTAACATGACGACCTATGTGATTTCGGCAGAACTTTTGAACCCTTAAGTTTGAGCTAGTAGACTGACATTCGACACACTCGATCGTTTTGAATCCACCTTTCAGATGAGGTCTTTTCCAAGCCTCTCGGAGGTCGTGCGGCTGAAAACACGAGCGTCGAAGCATTCCATTTCGCTCCAGTAGTTGGCCTACATTGACTAATTTGTAACATGACGACCTATGTGATTTCGGCAGAACTTTTGAACCCTTAAGTTTGAGCTCGTGGGCTGACGTTCGACGCACTCGATCGTTTTGAATCCACCTTTCAAATGAGGTCTCTTCCAATCCTCTCGGAGGTCGTGCGGCTGAAACACGAGCGTCGAAGCATTCCGTTTCGCTCCAGTAGTAGGCCTTTATTGACTAAATTGTAACATGACGACCTATGTGATTTCGGCAGAACTTTTGAACCCTTAAGTTTGAACTAGTCGGCTGACGTTTGACACACTCGATCGTTGTGAATCCATCTTTCAGATGAGGTCTCTTCCAAGCCTCTCGGAGGTCGTGCGGCCGAAACACGAGCGTCGAAGCATTCCGTTTCGCTCCAGTAGTAGGCCTATATTGACTAAATTGTAACATGACGACCTTTGTGATTTCGGCAGAACCTTTGAACCCTTAAATTTGAGCTAGTCGGCTGACATTCGACACACTCGATCGTTGTGAATCCACCTTTCAGATGAGGTCTCTTCCAAACCTCTCGGAGGTCGTGCGGCCGAAACACAAGCGTCGAAGCATTCCGTTTCGCTCCAGTCGTAGGCCTTTATTGACTAAATTGTAACATTACGACCGATATGATTTCGGCAGAACTTTTGAACCCTTAAGTTTGAGATTGTGGGCTGACGTTCGACACACTCAATCGTTGGCAATCCACCTTTCAGATGAGGTCTCTTCCAAGCCTCTCGGTGGTCGTGCGACCGAAACACGAGCGTCGAAGCATTCCGTTTCGCTCCAGTACTCCTCCTTTATTGACTAAATTGTAACATGACGACCTATGTGATTTCGGCAGAACTTTTGAACCCTTAAGTTTGAGATTGTGGGCAGACGTTCGACACACTCGATCGTTGTGAATCCACCTTTCAGATGAGGTCTCTTCCAAGTCTCTCGGAGTTCGTGCAGCCAAAACACGAGCTTCGAAGCATTCCGTTTCGCTCCAGTAGTTGGCCTTTATTGACTAAATTGTAACATGACGACCTATGTGATTTCGGCAGAACCTTTGAAACCCTTAAGTTTGAGATTATAGGCTGACGTTCGACACACTCGATTGTTGTGAATCCACCTTTCAGATGAGGTCTCTTCCAAGCCTCTCGGAGGTCGTGCGGCCGTAACACGAGCGTCGAAGCATTCCGTTTCGCTCCAGTAGTAGTCCTTTATTGACTAAATTGTAACATGATGACCTATGTGATTTCGGCAGAACTTTTGAACCCTTAAGTTTGAGCTTTGTGGGCTGACGTTCGACACACTTGATCGTTGTGAATCCACCTTTCAGATGAGGTCTCTTCCAAGCCTCTCGGAGGCCGTGTGGCTGAAAACGAGCG
>NW_026904710.1:0-6369 GCF_024500275.1 Phycodurus eques | reverse complement strand
CAGAGACTCGGAGGAGGCCTCCCCTGAAAGCTGGTTTCCCACCGATCGTTTGTTTCAAATCTTAGCCCACTAGCTCAAAAGTAGGCGCTAAAACGTCCTGCCAAAATCACATAGGTCGTCATGTTACAATTTAGTCAATAAAGGCCTACGACTGGAGAGAAACCGAATGCTTTGACGCTCACCGTTCGGCCCCACAGCCGTCCAGAGATTCGGGGGAGGCCTCCCCTTAAAGCTGGATTCCCACCGATCGTTTGTTTCAAATCTTAGCCCACTAGCTCAAAAGTAGGCGCTAAAAAGTCTTGCCAAAGTCACATAGGTCGTCATGTTACAATTTAGTCAATAAAGGCCTACTACTGGAAAGAAACCGAGTGCTATGACGCTCGCCGTTCGGCCCCACTACCTCCGAGAGCCTTGGAAGAGGCCTCCCCTGAAAGCTGGATTCCCAAGGCTTGTCTGTGTGAATTCCTTGCCCGCTAGGCAGAAATTAAGCGACCTAAAGTTGTGCCAAAGTCAAATCGGTCGTCATGGTACTCGAGCGAAACTGAGTGCTTTAACGCTCGCCGCTCGGCCCCACAGCCGTACAGAGACTCGGGGGAGGCCTCCCCTGAAAGCTGGATTCCCACCGATCGTTTGTTTCAAATCTTAGCCCAGTAGCTGAAAAGTAGGCGCAAAAAAGTCCTGCCAAAATCACATAGGTTGTCATGTTACAATTTAGTCAATAAAGGCCTACTACTGGAGAGAAACCGAATGCTTTGACGCTCGCCGCTCGGCCCCACAACCTCCGAGAGGCTTGGAAGAGGCCTCCCCTGAAAGCTGGATTCCCACCGATCGTTTGTTTCAAATCTTAGCCCACTAGCTCAAAAGTAAGCGCTACAAAGTCCTGCCAAAATCACATAGGTCGTCATGTTACAATTTAGTCAATAAAAGCCTACTACTGGAGCGAAACCGAGTGCTTTGACGCTCGCCGTTCGGCCTCACGAGCTCCGAGAGGCTTGGAAGAGGCCTCCCTTTAAAGCTGGATTCCCAAGGCTTGTCTGTGTAAATTCCTAGCCCGCAAGGCAGAAATTAAGCGACCTAAAGTCGTGCCGAAGTCAAATCGGTCGTCATGGTACTTGAGCGAAACTGAGTGCTTTAACGCTCGCTGCTCGGCCCCACAGCCGTCCAGAGACTCGGGGGAGGCCTCCCCTGAAAGCTGGATTCCCACCGATCGTTTGTTTCAAATCTTAGCCCACTACCTGAAAGTTAGGCGCTAAAAAGTCTTGCCAAAGTCACATAGGTCGTTATGTTACAATTTAGTCAATAAAGGCCTACTACTGGAGAGAAACCGAATGCTATGACGCTCGCCATTCGGCCCCACGACCTCCGAGAGGCTTGGAAGAGGCCTCCCCTGAAACCTGGATTCCCAAGGATTGTCTGTGTGAATTTCTAGCCCGCTATGCTGAAATTAAGCGACATAAAGTCGTGCCGAAGTCAAATCGGTCGTCATGGTACTCGAGCGAAACTGAGTGCTTTAACGCCCGCCGCTCGGCCACACAGCCGTCCAGAGACTCGGGGGCGGACTCCCCTGAAAGCTGGATTCCCACCGATCGCTTGTTTCAAATCTTAGCGCACTAGGTCAAAAGTAAGCGCTAAAAACTTCTGCCAAAATCACAGAGGTTGTCATGTTACAATTTAGTCAATAAAGGCCTACTACTGGAGCGAAACCGAGTGCTTTGACGCTCGCCGTTCGGCCCCACGACCTCTGAGAGGCTTGGAAGAGGCCTCCCCTGAAAGCTGGATTCCCACCGATCGTTTGTTTCAAATCTTAGCCCAGTAGCTGAAAAGTAGGCGCTACAAAGTCCTGCCAAAATCACATAGGTCGTCATGTTATAATTTACTCAATAAAGGCCTACCACTGGAGAGAAACCGAGTGCTTTGACGCTCGCCGTTCGGCCCCACAGCCGTCCAGAGACTCGGGAGAGGCCTCCCCTGAAAGCTGGATTCCCACCGATCGTTTGTTTCAAATCTTAGCCCACTAGTTCAAAAGTAGGCGCTAAAAAGTCCTGCCAAAGTCACATATGTCGTCATGTTACAATTTAGTCAATAATGGCCGACTACTGGAGCGAAACCGAGTGCTTTGACGCTCGCCGTTCGGCCCCACGACCTCCGAGAGGCTTGGAAGAGGCCTCCCCTGAACGCTGGATTCCCACCGATCGTTTGTTTCAAATCTTAGCCCACTAGTTAAAAAGTAGGCGCTACAATGTCCTGCCAAAGTCACATAGGTCGTCATGTTACAATTTAGTCAATAAAGGCCTACTACTGGAGAGAAACCGAGTGCTTTGACGCTCGCCGTTCGGCCCCACAGCCGTCCAGAGACGCAGGGGAGGCCTCCCCTGAAAGCTGGATTCCCACCGATCGTTTGTTTCAAATCTTAGCGCAGTAGTTCAAAAGTAGACACTAAAAACTCCTGCCAAAGTCACATAGGTTGTCATGTTACAATTTAGTCAATAAAGGCCTACTACTGGAGAGAAACCGAGTGCTTTGACGCTCGCCGTTCGGCCTCACAGCCGTCCAGAGACTCGGGAGAGGCCTCCCCTGACAGCTGGATTCCCACCGATCGTTTGTTTCAAATCTTAGCTCAGTAGCTGAAAAGTAGGCGCTACAAAGTCCTGCCAAAATCACATAGGTCGTCATGGTATAATTTACTCAATAAAGGCCTACTACTGGAGAGAAACCGAGTGCTTTGACGCTCGCCGTTCGGCCCCACAGCCGTCCAGAGACTCGGGAGAGGCCTCCCCTGAAAGCTGGATTCCCACCGATCGTTTGTTTCAAATCTTCGCCCACTAGTTCAAAAGTAGGCGCTAAAAAGTCCTGCCAAAGTCACATAGGTTGTCATGTTACAATTTAGTCAATAAAGGCCTACTACTGGAGCGAAACAGAGTGCTTCGACGCTTGCCGTTCGGCCCCACGAGCTCCGAGAGGCTTGGAAGAGGACTCCCTTGAAAGCTGGATTCCCAAGGCTTGTCTGTGTGAATTCCTAGCCCGCTCGGCTGAAATTAAGTGACCTAAAGTTGTGCCGAAGTCAAATCGGTCGTCATGGTACTCGAGCGAAACTGAGTGCTATTACGCTCGCCGCTCGGCCCCACAGCCGTACAGAGACTCGGGGGAGGCCTCCCCTGAAAGCTGGATTCCCACCGATCGTTTGTTTCAAATCTTAGCCCAGTAGCTGTAAAGTAGGCGCTAAAAAGTCCTGGCAAAATTACATAGGTCGTCATTTTACAATTTACTCAATAAAGGCCGACTACTGGAGAGAAACCGAGTGCTTTGACGCTCACCGTTCGGCCCCACAGCCGTCCAGAGACTCGGGAGAGGCCTCCCCTGAAAGCTTGATTCCCACCGAGCGTTTGTTTCAAATCTTAGCCCAGTAGCTGAAAAGTAGGCGCAAAAAAGTCCTGCCAAAATCACATAGGTCGTCATTTTACAATTTACTCAATAAAGGCCTACTACTGGAGCGAAACCGAGTGCTTCGACGCTCGCCGTTCGGCCCCACGAGCTCCGAGAGGCTTGGAAGAGGCCTCCCTTGAAAGCTGGATTCCCAAGGCTTGTCTGTGTGAATTCCTAGCCCGCTCGGCTGAAATTAAGCGACCTAAAGTCGTGCCGAAGTCAAATCGGTCGTCATGGTTCTCGAGCGAAACTGAGTGCTTTATCGGTCGCCGCTCGGCCCCACAGCAGTCCAGAGACTCGGGGGAGGCCTCCCCTGAAAGCTGGATTCCCACCGATCGTTTGTTTTAAATCGTAGCCCACTAGCTCAAACGTAAGCGCTAAAAAGTCCTGCCAAAATAACATAGGTCGTCATGTTACAATTTTGTCAATAAAGGCCTATTACTGGACCGAAACTGAGTGCTTTAACGCTCGCCGCTCAGCCCCACAGCCGTCCAGAGACTCAGGGGAGGCCTCCCCTGAAAGCTGATTCCCACCGATCGTTTGTTTCAAATCTTACCAAAGTCACATAGGTTGTCATGTTACAATTTAGTCAATAAAGGCCTACTACTGGAGCGAAACAGAGTGCTTCGACGCTCGCCGTTCGGCCCCACGAGCTCCGAGAGGCTTGGAGGAGGCCTCCCTTGAAAGCTGGATTCCCAAGGCTTGTCTGTGTGAATTCCTAGCCCGCTCGGCTGAAATTAAGTGACCTAAAGTTGTGCCGAAGTCAAATCGGTCGTCATGGTACTCGAGCGAAACTGAGTGCTATTACGCTCGCCGCTCAACCCCACAGCCGTACAGAGACTCGGGGGAGGCCTCCCCTGAAAGCTGGATTCCCACCGATCGTTTGTTTCAAATCTTAGCCCAGTAGCTGTAAAGTAGGCGCTAAAAAGTCCTGGCAAAATTACATAGGTCGTCATTTTACAATTTACTCAATAAAGGCCGACTACTGGAGAGAAACCGAGTGCTTTGACGCTCGCCGTTCGGCCCCACAGCCGTCCAGAGACTCGGGAGAGGCCTTCCCTGAAAGCTGGATTCCCACCGAACGTTTGTTTCAAATCTTAGCCCAGTAGCTGAAAAGTAGGCGCAAAAAAGTCCTGCCAAAATCACATCGGTCGTCATGTTACAATTTAGTCAATAAAGGCCGAATACTGGAGAGAAACCGAGTGCTTTGACGCTCGCCGTTCGGCCCCACAGCCGTCCAGAGACTCGGGGGAGGCATCCCCTGAAAGCTGGATTCCCACCGATCGTTTGTTTCAAATCTCAGCCCACTAGCTCACAAGTAGGCGCTAAAACGTCCTGCCAAATTCACATAGGTCATTATGTTACAATTTACTCAATAAAGGCCTACTACTGGAGAGAAACCAAGTGCTTTAACGCTCACCGTTCGGCCCCACAGCCGTCCAGAGACTCGGGGGAGGCCTCCCCTGAAAGCTGGATTCCCACCGATCGTTTGTTTCAAATCTTAGCCCACTTGCTCAAAAGTAAGTGCTAAAAATTCCTGCCTAATTCACATTGGTTGTGATGTTACAATTTAGTCAATAAAGGGTTACTACTTGAGCGAAACCGAGTGCTTCGACGCTCGCGGTTCGGCCCCACGGGCTCCGAGAGGCTTGAAAGAGGCCTCCCTTGAAAGCTGGATTCCCAAGGCTTGCCTGTGTGAATTCCTAGCCCGCTAGGCTGAAATTAAGCAACCTAAAGTCGTGCCGAAGTCAAATCGGTCGTCATGGTACTCGAGCGAAACTGAGTGCTTTAACGGTCGCCGCTCGGCCCCACAGCAGTCCAGAGACTCGGGGGAGGCCTCCCCTGAAAGCTGAATTCCCGCCGATCGTTTGTTTTAAATCTTAGCCCACTAGCTAAAACGTAAGCGCTAAAAAGTCCTGCCAAAATCACATAGGTCATCATGTTACAATTTAGTCAATAAAGGCCTATTACTGGACCGAAACTGAGTGCTTTAACGCTCACCGCTCAGTCCCACAGTCGTCCAGAGACTCAGGGGAGGCCTCCCCTGAAAGCTGGATTCCCACCGATCGTTTGTTTCAAATCTTAGCGCACTAGTTCAAAAGTAGGCACTAAAAAGTCCTGCCAAAGTCAAATAGGTTGTCATGTTACAATTTAGTCAATAAAGGCCTACTACTGGAGCGAAACCGAGTGCTTCGACGCTCGCCGTTCGGCCCCACGAGCTCCGAGAGGCTTGAAAGAGGCCTCCCTTGAAAGCTGGATTCCCAAGGCTTGTCTGTGTGAATTCCTAGCCCGCTCGGCTGAAATTAAGCGACCTAAAGTTGTGCCGAAGTCAAATCGGTCGTCATGGTACTCGAGCGAAACTGACTGCTTTAACGCTCACCGCTCGGCCCCACAGCCGTCCAGAGACTCGGGGGAGGCCTCCCCTGAAAGCTGGACTCCCACAGATCGTTTGTTTCAAATCTGAGCCCACTAGCTCAAACATAGGCGCTAAAAAGTCTTGTCAAAGTCACATAGGTCGTCATGTTACAATTTAGTCTATAAAGGCCTACTACTGGAGAGAAACCGAGTGCTATGACGCTCGCCGTTCGGCCCCACGACCTCCGAAAGGCTTGGAAGAGGCCTCCCCTGAAATCTGGATTCCCACCGATCGTTTGTTTCAAATCTTAGCCCACTAGCTCAAAAGTAAGCGCTAAAAAGTCTTGCCAAAGTCACATAGGTCGTCATGTTACAATTTCGTCAATAAAGGCCTACTACTGGAGCGAAACTGAGTGCTTTGACGCTCGCCGTTAGGCCCTACGACCTCTGAGAGGCTTGGAAGAGGCCTCCCCTGAAAGCTGGATTCCCAAGGATTGTCTGTGTGAATTCCTAGCACGCTAGGCTGAAATTAAGCGACCTAAAGTTGTGCCGAAGTCAAATCGGTCGTCATGGTACTCGAGCGAAACTGAG
>NW_026904709.1:0-6380 GCF_024500275.1 Phycodurus eques | reverse complement strand
CACACAGACAAGCCTTGGGAATCCAGCTTTCAGGGGAGGCCTCTTCCAAGCTTCTCGGAGGTCGTGGGGCCGAACAGCGAGCGTCAAAGCACTCGGTTTCGCTCCAGTAGTAGGCCTTTATTGACTAAATTGTAACATGACGACCTATGTGACTTTGGCAGGACTTTTTTGCGCCTACTTTTCAGCTCCTGGGCTTAGATTTGAAACAAAACGATCGGTGGGAATCCAGCTTTCGGGGGAGGCCTCCCCCGAGTCTCTGGACAGCTGTGTGACCGAACGGCGAGCGTCAAAGCACTCTGTTTCTCTCCAGTAGTAGGCCTTTATTGACTAAATTTTAACATGACAACCTATGTGACTTTGGCAGGACTTTTTAGCGATTACTTTTGACCGAGTGCGCTAAGATTTGAAACAAACGATCGGTGGGAATCCAGCTTTCAGGGGAGTCCTCCCCTGAGTCTCTGGACGGCTGTGGGGCCGAGCGGCGAGCGTTAAAGCACTCAGTTTCGCTCGAGTACCATGACGACCGATTTGACTTCGGCACGACTTTAGGTCGCTTAATTTCAGCCTAGCGGGCTAGGAATTCACACAGACAATCCTTGGGAATCCAGCTTTCAGGGGAGGCCACTCCCAAGCCTCTCAGAGGTTGTGGGGCCTAACGGCGAGCGTTAAAGCACTCAGTTTCGGTCCAGTAGTTGGCCTTTATTGACTAAATTGTAACATGACGACCTATGTGATTTTGGCAGGACTTTTTAGCGCTTACGTTTGAGCTAGTGGGCTAAGATTTAAAACAAACGATCGGTGGGAATCCAGCTTTCAGGGGAGGCCTCTTCCAAGCCTCTCAGAGGTCGTGGGGCCAAACGGCGAGCATCAAAGCACTCGGTTTTGCTACAGTAGTAGGCCTTTATTGACTAAATTGTAACATGACGACCTATGTGATTTTGGCAGAACTTTTTAGCGCCTACTTTTCAGCTTCTGGGCTAAGATTTGAAAGAAACGATCGGTGGGAATCCAGCTTTCAGGGGAGGCCTCCCCCGAGTCTCAGGACGGCTGTGGGGCCGAACGGCGATCGTCAAAGCACTCGGTTTCTCTCCAGTAGTAGGCCTGTATTGAGTAAATTGTAACATGACGACCTATGTGATTTTGGCAGGACTTTTTATCGCTTACGTTTGAGCTAGTGGGATAAGATTTAAAACAAACGATCGGTGGGAATCCAGCTTTCAGAGGAGGCCTCCCCCGAGTCTCAGGACGGCTGTTGGGCCGAACGGCGAGCGTCAAAGCACTCGTTTTCTCTCCAGTAGTAGGCCTTTATTGAGTAAATTGTAACATGACGACCTATGTGATTTTGGCAGGACTTTTTAGCGCCTACTTTTCAGCTTCTGGGCTAAGATTTGAAACAAACGATCGGTTGGAATCCAGCTTTCAGGGGAGACCTCTTCCAAGCCTCTCGGAGGTCGTGGGGCCGAACGGCGAGCGTCAAAGCAGTCGGTTTCGCTCCAGTAGTAGGCCTTTATTGACTAAATTGTAACATGACGACCTATGTGATTTTGGCAGGACGTTTTAGCGCTTACTTTTGAGCTAGTGGGCTACGATTTGAAACAAACGATCGCTTGGAATCCATCTTTCACAGGAGGCCTCCCCCGAGTCTCTGGACTGCTGTGGGGCCGAACGGCGAGCGTCAAAGCACTCGGTTTCTCTCCAGTAGTAGGCCTGTATTGAGTAAATTGTAACATGACGACCTATGTGATTTTGGCAGGACTTTTTAGCGCTTACGTTTGAGCTAGTGGGATAAGATTTAAAACAAACGATCGGTGGGAATCCAGCTTTCAGAGGAGGCCTCCCCCGAGTCTCAGGACGGCTGTGGGGCCGAACGGCGAGCGTCAAAGCACTCGGTTTCTCTCCAGTAGTAGGCCTTTATTGAGTAAATTGTAACATGACGACATATGTGATTTTGGCAGGACTTTTTAGCGCCTACTTTTCAGCTTCTGGGCTAAGATTTGAAACAAACGATCGGTTGGAATCCAGCTTTCAGGGGAGACCTCCCCCGAGTCTCTGGATGGCTGTGGGGCCGAGCAGCAAGCGTTAAAGCACTCAGTTTCGCTCGAGTACCATGACGACCGATTTGACTTCGGCATGACTTTAGGTTGCTTCATTTCAGCCTAGCGGGCTAGGAATTCACACAGACAATCCTTGGGAATCCAGCTTTCAGGGGAGGCCTCTTCCAAGCCGCTCAGAGGTCGTGGGGCCGAGCGGCGAGCGTTAAAGCACTCAGTTTCGCTCCAGTAGTAGGCCTTTATTGACTAAATTGTAACATGACGACCTATGTGATTTTGGCAGGACGTTTTAGCGCTTACTTTTGAGCTAGTGGGATAAGATTTGAAACAAACGATCGGTGGGAATCCAGCTTTCAGGGGAGGCCTCCCCCGAGTCTCTGGACGGCTGTGGGGCCGAACGGCGAGCGTCAAAGCACTCGGTTTCGCTCCAGTAGTAGGCCTTTATTGAGTAAATTGTAACATGACGACCTATGTGATTTTGGCAGGACTTTTTAGCGCCTACTTTTCAGCTACTGGGCTAAGATTTGAAACAAACGATCGGTGGGAATCCAGCTTTTAGGGGAGGCCACTTCCAAGCCTATCGGAGGTCGTGGGGCCGAACGGCGAGCGTCAAAGCAATCGGTTTCGCTCCAGTAGTAGGCCTTTATTGACTAAATTGTGACATGACGACCTATGTGACTTTGGCGCGCTTACTTTTGAGCTAGTGGGCTAAGATTTAAAACAAACTATCGGTGGGAATCCAGCTTTCAGGGGAGGCCTCTTGGAAGCCTCTCAGAGGTCGTGGGTCCGAACGGCGTGCGTCAAAGCACTCGGTTTCTCTCCAGTAGTAGGCCTTTATTGACTAAATTGTGACATGACGACCTATGTGTTTATGGCAGGACTTTTTTGCGCTTTCATTTCAGCTTCTGGGCTAAGATTTGAAACAAACGATCGGTGGGAATCCAGCTTTCAGGGGAGCCCTCCCCCGAGTCTCTGGACAGCTGTGGGGCCGAACGGCGAGCGTCAAAGCACTCGGTTTCTCTCCAGTATTAGGCCTTTATTGACTAAATTGTAACATGACGACCTATGTGACTTTGGCCGGACTTTTTAGCGCCTACCTTTGAGCTAGTGGGCTAAGATTTAACACAAACGATCAGTGGGAATGCAGCTTTCAGGGGAGGCCTCTTCCAAGCCTCTCGGAGGTCGTGGGGCCGAACGGCGAGCGTCAAAGCAGTCGGTTTCGCTCCAGTAGTAGGCCTTTATTGACTAAATTGTAACATGACGACCTATGTGACTTTGGCAGGTCTTTTTAGCGCCTACTTTTCAGCTACTGGGCTAAGATTTGAAACAAACGATCGGTGGGAATCTAGCTTTCAGGCGAGGCCTCCCCCGAGTCTCTGGACGGCTGTGGGGCCGAGCGGCGAGCGTTAAAGCAATCAGTTTCGCACGATTACCATGACGACCGATTTGACTCCGGCACGACTTTAGGTCGCTTAATTTCAGCCTAGCGGGCTAGGAATTCACACAGACAAGCCTTGGGAATCCAGCTTTCAAGGGAGGCCTCTTCCAAGCCTCTCGGAGCTCGTGGGGCCGAAAGGCAAGCGTCAAAGCACTCGGTTTCGCTCCAGCAGTAGGCCTTTATTGACTAAATTGTAACATGACGACCTATGTGACTTTGGCAGGACGTTTTAGCGCTTACTTTTGAGCTAGTGGGCTACAATTTGAAGCAAATGATCGGTGGGAATCCAGCTTTCAGGGGAGGCCTCCCCCGAGTCTCTGGACGGCTGTGGGGCCGAGCGGCGAGCGTTAAAGCAATCAGTTTCGGTCCAGTAGTAGGCCTTTATTGACTAAATTGTAACATGACGACCTATGTGAGTTTGGCAGGCCTTTTTAGCGCTGACGTTTGAGGTCGTGGGCTAAGATTTAAAACAAATGATCGGTGGGAATCCAGCTTTCAGGGGAGGCCTCTTCCAAGCCTCTCAGAGGTCGTGGGGCCGAACGGCAAGCGTCAAAGCACTCGGTTTCTCTCCAGTAGTAGGCCTTTATTGACTAAATTGTGAGATGACGACCTATGTGTTTATGGCAGGACTTTTTTGCGCCTTCTTTTCAGCTTCTGGGCTAAGATTTTAAAAAAACGATCGGTGGGAATCCAGCTTTCAGGGGAGGCCTCCCCCGAGTCTCTGGACAGCTGTGGGGCCGAACGGCGAGCGTCAAAGCACTCGGTTTCTCGCCAGTATTAGGCCTTAATTGACTAAATTGTAACATGACGACCTATGTGACTTTGGCAGGACTTTTTAGCGCCTAATTTTGAGCTAGTGGGCTAAGATTTGAAACAAACGATCGGTGGGAATCCAGCTTTCAGGGGAGGCCTCCCCCGAGTCTCTGGACGGCTGTGGGGCCGAGCGGCGAGCGTGAAAGCACTCAGTTTCGGTCCAGTAGTAGGCCTTTATTGACTAAATTGTAACATGACGACCTATGTGACTTTGGCAGGACTTTTTAGCGCCTACTTTTGAACTAGTGGGCTAAGATTTGAAACAAACGATCGGTGGGAATCCAGCTTTCAGGGGAGGCCTCCCCCGAGTCTCTGGACGGCTGTGGGGCCGAGCGGCGAGCGTTTAACCACTCAGTTTCGCTCGAGTGCCATGACGACCGATTTGACTTCGGCACGACTTTCGGTCGCTTAATTTCAGCCTTGCGGGCTAGGAATTCACACAGACAAGCCTTGGGAATCCAGCTTTCAAGGGAGGCCTCTTCCAAGCCTCTCGGAGCTCGTGGTGCCGAGCGGCGAGCGTTAAAGCATTCAGTTTCTGTCCAGTAGTAGGCCTTTTTTGACTAAATTGTAACATGACGACCTATGTGAGTTTGGCAGGCCTTTTTAGCGCTGACGTTTGAGATCATGGGCTAAGATATAAAACAAGTGATCGGTGGGAATCCAGCTTTCAGGGGAGGCCTCTTCCAAGCCTCTCAGAGGTCGTGGGGCCGAACGGCAAACGTCAAAGCACTCTGTTTCTCTCCAGTAGTAGGCCTTTATTGACTAAATTGTGACATGACGACCTATGTGTTTATGGCAGGACTTTTTTGCGCCTTCTTTTCAGCTTCTGGGCTAAGATTTGAAACAAACGATCGCTTGGAATCCATCTTTCACAGGAGGCCTCCCCCGAGTCTCTGGACTGCTGTGGGGCCGAACGGCGAGCATCAAAGCACTCGGTTTCTCTCCAGTAGTAGGCTTTTATTGACTAAATTGCAACGTGACGACCTATGTGAATTTGGCAGGACTTTTTAGCGCCTACTTTTCAGCTAGTGGGCTAACATTTGAAACAAATGATCGGTGGGAATCCCGCTTTCAGGGGAGGCCTCCCCCGAGTCTCTGGACGGCTGTGGGGCCGAGCAGCGAGCGTTAAAGCACTCAGTTTCGCTCGAGTACCATGACGACCGATTTGACTTCGGCACGACTTTAGGTCGCTTAATTTCTGCCAAGCGGGCTAGGAATTCACACAGACAAGCCTTGGGAATCCAGCTTTCAGGGGAGGCCTCTTCCAAGCTTCTCGGAGGTCGTGGGGCCGAACAGCGAGCGTCAAAGCACTCGGTTTCGCTCCAGTAGTAGGCCTTTATTGACTAAATTGTAACATGACGACCTATGTGATTTTGGCAGGACCTTTTAGCGCCTACTTTTCAGCTACTGGGCTAAGATTTGAAACAAACGATCGGTGGGAATCCAGCTTTCAGGGGAGGCCTCTTCCAAGCCTCTCAGAGGTCGGGGGCCCGAACGGCGAGCGTCAAAGCACTCGGTTTCGCTCCAGTAGTAGGCCTTTATTGACTAAATTGTAACATGACAACCTATGTGACTTTGGCAGGACTTTTTTGCGCCTTCTTTTCAGCTTCTGGGCTAAGATTTGAAACAAACGATCGCTTGGAATCCATCTTTCACAGGAGGCCTCCCCCGAGTCTCTGGACTGCTGTGGGGCCGAACGGCGAGCGTCAAAGCACTCGGTTTCTCTCCAGTAGTAGGCTTTTATTGACTAAATTGCAACGTGACGACCTATGTGAATTTGGCAGGACTTTT
This sequence comes from Phycodurus eques, assembly GCF_024500275.1. Classification (NCBI taxonomy): domain Eukaryota; kingdom Metazoa; phylum Chordata; class Actinopteri; order Syngnathiformes; family Syngnathidae; genus Phycodurus; species Phycodurus eques. Next base: position 287 of record NW_026904709.1, on the reverse strand, counting down.
TAGCGCCTACTTTTCAGCTAGTGGGCTAACATTTGAAACAAATGATCGGTGGGAATCCCGCTTTCAGGGGAGGCCTCCCCCGAGTCTCTGGACGGCTGTGGGGCCGAGCAGCGAGCGTTAAAGCACTCAGTTTCGCTCGAGTACCATGACGACCGATTTGACTTCGGCACGACTTTAGGTCGCTTAATTTCTGCCAAGCGGGCTAGGAATTCACACAGACAAGCCTTGGGAATCCAGCTTTCAGGGGAGGCCTCTTCCAAGCTTCTCGGAGGTCGTGGGGCCGAACA
>NW_026904708.1:0-6407 GCF_024500275.1 Phycodurus eques | reverse complement strand
GGGGGGGGGAAACGTACTTCAATGGACACTTAACGTTCTCCGGCTGAGCTGTTTGGTCGCTCGTAAAGCGAAGGCCACTAATGGCCTCTTGGTTAATGGACTCATTAAGATTGAATGGTAAGAAGATAAAAGCAACGTGTGTAGCGTGATCGTTTTTGGATAGGGACAGTTGTGTTGTGCGGCTGCGTTTTACGCCGTGTCAGCGACATCCGGGACGACACTTGACAGTGCTGCCGTTTTGCGTCATTGCAATCCGAGACGCGTCCGAGGCGTCCTGACCCGGCCGGCCGCGTCGCAGATTGTGTGTGTGATTTGAGGTCACTCGGCAGGGTGATCGGAGAACACGGCGAGGCAGGCAAAAGGCATTCTGGGTAGCCTCGCGTGTTGTTTCACGACCGCTCAAGTCTGTGTGAATTTCTCGGTGCTGTCCAGAGGCTTATTTGCTTGTTTCGTCGGCGGTCTCAGCTGTTGTGTCGGACCACCAGGGGATGATCATTTGCATTAAAACACAATGGGGGGGGGGGGACAAGAATAGCACTCGGTGGACTGCAGACCTCCGCCAAGGTTAAAAAAATGACCCCATAAAAATATCATGGGCGCTGCATTTGGGTCTGTTTGATCCCATTGGGGCAGTTTCTATCATCAATAGCGTGCGCTTTTATGAGAATGAAGTGATAGATCCTAATTAGAGGTGCAACAATTAATTGATAATTAATGATTGTTAATCGACAACTAAAACCAACAGCTTAACCAAGAGCTATTTTGATAATCGATAAATCGTCTAGAGACATTGTTTACCATAAAATTGTCCAGCTTCTCGGAATTTCATCTTTTTAACAGTAAATATTCACAGCTTTCTATAGTCCTTCATGAAAGCAGACTGTCTTTCTGTTTAATAAAAATAAAACATTTGCAAACATCTGCTTTCCTCTGAGCGGCACGGTGCACGACTGGTGAGAGCGTCAGCCTCACAGTTCTGAGGACCCGGGTTCAATTCCCGGCCCCGCCTGTGTGGAAGTTAGCATGTTCTCCCCGTGCCTGCGTGGGTTTCCTCCGGGCACTCCGGTTTCCTCCCACATCCCAAAAACATGCATGAATTGGAGACTCTAAATTGCCCGTAGGTGTGACTGTGAGTGCGAATGGTTGTTTGTTTGTATGTGCCCTGCGATTGGCTGGCAACCAGTTCAGGGTGTACCCCGCCTCCTGCCCGATGACAGCTGGGATAGGCTCCAGCAAGCCCGCGACCCTAGTGAGGAGAAGCGGCTCAGAAAATGGATGGATTGATGGATGCTTTGCTCTGGAAAACAATGATCAACACTTCTGCCTATTTTCTGAAATGTTACGGACAAGACCAGTAACTGAATCATCATCAATTTGAAATGATGTCCTGTTTTTGAATAAAGGGATGGGAATTGGGGAAAAAAAGTGTTTGAAATTGCATTTATTGATTAATCTAAAACATAATTGACAGATTAATCAATCATTAAAATAATTGCTTGTTAGAGGCCTAATCCTAATGAATTGCCGTCATTGGGTTGAACCGACTTGTCGATGAGTCGACTTTACCACCGCTCAATAACGATTGACTGCAAATTAAAGTGGATTAATTTGCAGTCACGTGTTTTAGCATCAACTGCAGGCGCCAAGGCGGACTGGCGTACGGGGAGACCGGGGATATTCCCGGTGGGCTGATGGGCCGGTGGGCACAGGACGAAGAAGCAAATGAAACAGAAAGGGAGGTGGGGGGGGGGGGGGGGGGGGGGGGGGGGGACACAAGAGGGTGCGGTGCGTACAGCTGCCCTTTCATTGGAGTAAGAAAAAAAACATTTCTGCGACTTGAAAGCAGACACGCGATGGGTTTCATCATGGTCTTTAAATCAATCAGAGGTAGTGAAGAGTGGGGACCCTCCATCTGATTGGCCGTGTGCGTGCGTGCGTATAAAATGAGGGCGCTAGAAAAGCTAAGTTTTCTGACACCGAGCCGGCAGCTGCAGTTCCAGAAAATTGATCGCCATAAATGGAATTAGTTCCAAAGCCTAACGCCACCACCGGCATGTGGGAACATTTTGGATTCAAGCCAGCCTTTGCCCAACAATGCAAATACAAATGTGAATATGGCACACGTATGCTCACATTATATACAGTATAGCGTTACTATTGTAAAAAGATGAAACTATTGAACATGTTGACAAAGCAGCGTTTAATATGCATCCTAGGACTCACATAGTCGCAAGTGTAAAATGATCTATGGTCCTTACTCTGTTCCTTTTGTCTTTGTTTATATTTTTAGTTTTAGGTTTTTTTGAGGCTATTAACTATTCCATGAATTATGGACCAAAAGAGCAACAAAGCTATGCATAAAAGGATCTCTGGGTGAAAGTGGTTTGAAAATGTGTTAAATTGAACAGCACTTGTCCCACCCTGGCAAGCAATTGTCAAGTTACATCAATATCCCATTTGCTGGGTTCTGTATGAAGGGTAAAGGTTCCAAATGTCACATCAGATGCTTGCGCTGATGTCATCAAATTATCGGATTGCAGGATGCTGTGCAGCGGTGTGAAAGTTTCATCATGCCAATCATGGCAATATGCTGCCTTTGCTGGATTCTGCATGAAAGGCAATTGAATGCAAGTAAATGCTGTCGAGTAAATTAAAAGGCAAGTAAATGCTGGAAGTTCTGGTATGGCTCCTAAACAGCATTTTTGCAGTATCTCTGTTTGAACGAGGCTTATGTAAGGAAATGCCAGAAAGGTGCCTATGCTGGGTTCTTTCTAAAAGGCAGGCAAAACTTCTGATTGTGGGATGCCATGTTGCCGTGTTGTTGTGAAAAATGGCACAGCTGCGAAAATAGTTCTGTGTAAAAAGTAATCGCTGGATTCATGCCAGGTCTCCTGTTACAGTTCAGAGTCAGCTATTTTTTCTTGCAGAATCTCTGTGTGAAAAAGGCCTAATAAATGATAACATAATTACAAAAGAATATCAAGTACTTTGTGATTACACATATTCGGTGAGCACGAGTGTCGTAAATTCCATGTTTTACGGCATTTTGACCTTTTTGCAGAGGTCTCAACACAAATGCGCGCCACTTTTGGTCAGATATCCACCGAGGCTGTCCACCGAGAGATGAGGACAAAAAAAAAAACACAACACAAGGTGAAAGATTACACTTTTTAATCCAATCAGCATTATATGCAAAGCATGTCGCCGTAAAATGGCGTCTCAGCAGCGGGACGTAATAATGCAATAAGTGATCAAACTTCACAGGGCCGTGGGGGAGCTACGAATGAAGGAAAAGATCGAGAGCAGCCTCATGCTTTGATCTGATCTGGCCGTACTCTTTGCACTCTGTGACACTTTGAAATTGATTTGGAATTGAAAACCACACATACAGCGTAGTACTGTTCCCTATATTGCGGTTCACCAGTCTCACCACTGCCATATCGCTGATTTCTGATACTACTTCTGAACATTTTGGACACTTCCATCCATCCATCCATCCATTTTCTGAGCCGCTTCTCCTCACTGGGGTCGCGGGCGTGCTGGAGCCTATCCCAACTGTCATCGGGCAGGAGGCGGGGTACATCCTGAACTGGTTGCCAGCCAATCGCAGGGCACATAGAAACAAACAACCATTCGCACTCACAGTCACACCTACGGGCAATTTAGAGTCTCCAATTAATGCATGTTTTTGGGATGTGGGAGGAAACCGGAGAACCCGGAGAAAACCCACGCAGGCACGGGAGAACATGCAAACTCCACACAGGCGGGGCCAGGGATTGAACCCGGGTCCTCAGAACTGTGAGGCTGACGCTCTAACCAGTCGGTCACCGTGCCGCTGGACACTTCCAATATTCCAATATTTTTTTATATTTACATGAGTCCGGATATGGAGTACTGAGTACATTTTGCAGCACTGAGGTCTATTGAAAGAGATGTAATTTATAGCAAAATGAAGAGGCAGAGAAGGTCCCCGAATGCACTCAAATATTTTTCTCACAGAGCAGAGATAATATACACTGTATGCCTATTAGTATTATTTGAAGCCCTCTTTGTATGTGTTGTTACTCCATTGCCCCATGTGTTTTAAAGCAACAGTTGTTTGAAGGTTTATATTCACTGTAACATCCATGCTAATTTCTGATAGCTCATCTGTGGCATTTCACATGTTAGCATTACGCTAGCATGACTTTCGGGAGACAAAATGATGTGGTTTGGGTGAACATTTTGGTGTTTACATATATCATGTTTTGTCGTCAAATTAAACTGGGGGTGACTAAGAGCTTAAAGCAACCACACTTTAGGAAAACTGCGAGCAAGTCTGTTTCTCATTTCCTCAAAGTGATATTATACGACAGTATTCCATTTCTTGACGAGCATCAGATCTGGTGCTGTTTTAATAAGATTGTGTGTTAAACATTTTAAATGTGTTTAAGGTGTATAGGAGGGGTAAAACTATATAAAAAATATACATTTTGATCTGGTGTGTCTATATTGCAAATGTTCACTAATCGCGGGTGTGTCTGGAACGTATCCCGCGCCACAAACAGGGATTCAGTGTATTCATCACGCGACATAAAATTACTCGAGTGCAATTTTTTTGCGCGCGCATTTGTTACTGTTCCGCCGCTGCTCATGCCACGCTCAAGTTAACCTGACTATGGACGTATTAGCGGTGCACGCATCAGGATGTTTTATTTTATGATACTATGCATGCAGGCGTGTGTGACTCAGTTCGTCCCCACTGGGACTCAGAGGAGGCTAATAGATTCGATTTGGATGTACCGTCATTGTGTGGTGTTTGGAAAATTAAAGGAAGCCACGTGGTTGGCATGCATAAATCGCGACTGAACACGATGATAAAACTTTTATTTAATAACATGGGTCAGAATTTTGTTCAAATTTTCATTAGGTGTGCTTTGGGAAATTATCCAATTTCACCTTTTCCCACCCATTTCATTTTCACAAACATGATTATTTATGTACTATGATGTATCTTTGTTCATCTATCTGTACCAGCAATTTATAATTACAGGCAGAATGATGAAATGCTCTTCCAGTAGATGGCAGAAGGTACAATTAACCTGTCTACCTCTTGCCATTCATACAAAAGAATGACAAATTTTTGTTCGACCTAAACAGGCCCTAACCCATTTTACACGTCATAGGTCGATTTGAGTAAACTGAGACAAAATCATCATTATTTCTGTATATATATATATATATATATTTTTGACATTTTTGTATGGTGATGTGCCAATTTGTGTAAATGTAAAATGTAAAATATGTGCCTGGGAAATATGAGACCATTGAGACCATGACCAGCATCATGGACTCTTGATGTCAGTGAGAGCTTAATGCTTTACTATCCTGGACTGGAATTCCAAACTAAATTCACTTTTTTATTTTTTTATTATTATTATTTTTTTTATAAATGTCTTAATCCTTTAAGAAGTTGCAAATTAATCAAACATACCTAACATTCAACCACCACAACTATTTTTTTCCCTGTTCATTATTGCAATTAAATAACTATAATTTGACACTTTAATCGAGACGTAACCATGTGCTTAAATATTCTCTTCATTTTCTTTGGTCAAGCCATACATTTTAATATTCAACATTAACAATAGGCTATAAATAATATATTATCATTCAAAATATTATTTTTGTGAAAGCATTTCTACATACTGGTGTATTAACAATACAGAAACAGGTAATTTTAACCTTATGCTAAATCCCCTAATAGATCGCTCAAATCTCAAAAATAGCAATCAGCCACAATACCCCAATATATTAGCGCAGTATATGGAAGACTTTGGTCTTGTTGACATATGGAGGCTGAAAAACCGTACAAAAAGAGAACACACATATTTGTCATCGGTTCACCGCTCTTTCTCAAGAATAGATTTTTTTCTTTCAAACAATTCAGCAGCCCAAAGGATTACCCCCAAAATACATCCAATCACCATCAGCGACCATGCACCAATTTCTCTCAATCTTAAAGTTGAATCAAGTTTGGGACCCCCACCAACATCGCACTTCAACACATCCCTATTAAAGGACCAGGATTTTGATTCATTCGTGAGGAAGGAATGGGATGAGTTTTTGAAATTCAACGACTCCCCTACCATATCTCCATCTCTGTTGTGGGAAACCGGGAAAGCTGTATTGAGTGGTGCAATCATATCATACTCTTCTTATATAAAAACAAAAACAAAACAAGAACAACAATTGGAAAATGGAATTGAGGAAAAAATTAAACACCTCACAGAAGAATGTGCAATTAATCCAAGCGATGCACTTAGAAACCAACTTCAAAAGGCAAAAACATAAATTAGACGCTATCTTATCCAAAAGAACCGATTTTCTACAACAACAGTTAAGATACACTAATTTTGAGTACAGTA
>NW_026904707.1:0-6462 GCF_024500275.1 Phycodurus eques | reverse complement strand
TTTCAAATCTTAGCCCACTAGCTCAAAAAAAAGTAGGCGCTAAAAAGTCCTGCCAAAGTTACAGGTCGTCACATTACAATTTAGTCAATAAATGCCTACTACTGGAGAGAAACCGAGTGCTTTGCCGCTCGCCGTTCGGCCCCACAGCTGTCCAGAGACTCGGGGGAGGCAACCCCTGAAAGCTGGATTCCCACCGATCGTTTGTTTCAAATCTTACCGCACTAGGTCAAAAGTAAGAGCTAAAACGACCTGCCAAAGTCACATAGGTCGTCATGTTACAATTTAGTCAATAAAGGCCTACTACTGGAGAGAAACCGAGTGCTATGACGCTCGCCGTTCGGCCCCACGACCTCTGAGAGGCTTGGAAGAGGCCTCTCCTGAAAGCTGGATTCCCAAGGATTGTCTGTGTGAATTCCTAGCCCGCTAGGCTGAAATTAAGCGACCTTAAGTCGTGCCGAAGTCAAATCGGTCGTCATGGTACTCGAGCGAAACTGAGTGCTTTAACGCTCGCCGCTCGGCCCCACAGCCGTCCAGAGACTCGGGGGAGGACTCCCCTTAAAGCTGGATTCCCACCGATATTGTGTTTCAAATCTTAGCCCACTAGCTCAAAAGTAAGCGCTAAAAAGTCCTGCCAAAGTCACATAGGTCGTCATGTTACAATTTAGTCAATAAAAGCCTACTACTGGAGCAAAACAAAGTGCTTTGACGCTCACCGTTCGGCCTCACGAGCTCCGAGAGGCTTGGAAGAGGCCTCCCTTGAAAGCTGGATTCCCAAGGCTTGTCTGTGTAAATTCCTAGCCCGCTAGGCAGAAATTAGGCGACCTAAAGTCGTGCCGACTCGGGGGAGGACTCCCCTTAAAGCTGGATTCCCACCGATATTGTGTTTCAAATCTTAGCCCACTAGCTCAAAAGTAAGCGCTAAAAAGTCCTGCCAAAGTCACATAGGTCGTCATATTACAATTTAGTCAATAAAGGCCTACTACTGGAGAAAGACCGAGTGCTATGACGCTCGCCGTTCGGCCCCACGACCTCCGAGAGGCTTGGAAGAGGCCTCCACGGAAATCTGGATTCCCACCGATCGTTTGTTTCAAATCTTCGCCCAGTAACTGAAAAGTAGGCGCTAAAAAGTCCTGCCAAAATCACATCGGTCGTCATGTTACAATTTAGTCAATAAAGGCCTACTACTGGAGCGAAACCAAGTGCTTTGACGCTCGCCGTTCGGCCCCACGACCTCTGAGAGGCTTGGAAGAGGCCTCCCCTGAAAGCTGGATTCCCAAGGATTGTCTGTGTGAATTCCTAGCCCGCTAGGCTGAAATTAACCGACCTAAAGTCGTGCCGAAGTCAAATCGGTCGTCATGGTACTCGAGCGAAACTGAGTGCTTTAACGCTCGCCGTTCGGGCCCACGACCTCCGAGAGGCTTGGAAGTGGCCTCCCCTGAAAGCTGGATTCCCACCGATCGTTTCTTTCAAATCTTAGCCCAGTAGCTGAAAAGTAAGCGCTAAAAACCCCTGCCAAAATCACATAGGTCGTCATGTTACAATTTAGTCAATAAAGGCCTCCTACTGGACCGAAACCGAGTGCTTTAACGCTCGCCGCTCGGCCCCACAGCCGTCCAGAGACTCGGGGCAGGCCTCCTCTGAAAGCTGGATTCCCACCGATCGTTTGTTTCAAATCTTAGCCCACTAGCTCAAAAGTAGGCGCTAAAAAGTCTTGCCAAAGTCACAAAGGTCGTCATGTTACAATTTAGTCAATAAAGGCCTATTACTGGAGCGAAAACGAGTGCTTTGACGCTCGCCGTTCGGCCCCACGACCTCCGAGAGGCTTGGAAGAGGCCTCCCCTGAAAGCTGGATTCCCACCGATCGTTTGTTTCAAATCTTCGCCCAGTAACTGAAAAGTAAGCACTAAAAAGTCCTGCCAAAATCACATAGGTCGTCATGTTACAATTTAGTCGATAAAGGCCTACTAATGGAGCGAAACTGAATGCTTTGACGCTCACCGTTCGGCCCCACGACCTCTGAGAGGCTTGGAAGAGGCCTCCCCTGAAAGCTGGATTCCCACCGATCGTTTGTTTCAAATCTTCGCCCAGTAGCTGAAAAGTAGGCGCTAAAAAGTCCTGCCAAAATCACATAGGTCGTCATGTTACAATTTAGTCAATAAAGGCCAACTACTGGAGAGAAACTGAGTGCTTTAACGCTCGCCGCTCGGCCCCAAAGCCGTCCAGAGACTCGGGGGAGGACTCCTCTGAAAGCTGGATTCCCACCGATCATTTGTTTCAAATCTTAGCGCACTGGGTCAAAAGTAAGCGCTAAAAAGTCCTGCCAAAGTCACATAGGTTGTCATGTTACAATTTAGTCAATAAAGGCCTACAACTGGAGCGAAACTGAGTGCTTTGACGCTCGCCGTTCGGGCCCACGACCTCCGAGAGGCTTGGAAGAGCCCTCCCCTGAAAGCTGGATTCCCAAGGCTTGTCTGTGTAAATTCCTAGCCCGCTAGGCAGAAATTAGGTGACCTAAAGTCGTGCCGAAGTCAAATCGGTCGTCATGGTACTCGAGCGAAACTGAGTGCTTTAACGCTCGCCGCTCGGCCCCACAGCCGTCCAGAGACTCGGGGGAGGACTCCCCTGAAAGCTGGATTCCCACCGATAATTTGATTCAAATCTTAGCTCACTTGCTCAAAAGTAAGCGCTAAAAATTCCTGCCAAAATCACATAGGTCGTCATGTTACAATTTAGTCAATAAAGGCCTACTACTGGACCGAAACTGAGTGCTTTAACGCTTGCCACTCTGCCCCTCAGCCGCCCAGAGACTCGGGGGAGGCCTCCCCTGAAATCTGGATTCCCACCGATCGTTTGTTTCAAATCTTAGCGCACTAGGTCAAAAGTAAGCGCTAAAAAGTCCTGCCAAAGTCACATAGGTCGTCACGTTACAATTTAGTCAATAAAGGCCTCCTACTGGACCGAAACTGAGTGCTTTAACGCTCGCCGCTCGGCCCCACAGCCGTCCAGAGACTCGGGGGAGGACTCCCCTGAAAGCTGGATTCCCACCGATATTGTGTTTCAAATCTTAGCCCACTAGCTCAAAAGTAAGCGCTAAAAAGTCCTGCCAAAGTCACATAGGTCGTCATGTTACAATTTAGTCAATAAAAGCCTTCTACTGGAGCGAAACCGAGTGCTTTGACGCTCACCGTTCGGCCTCACGAGCTCCGAGAGGCTTGGAAGAGGCCTCCCTTGAAAGATGGATTCCCAAGGCTTGTCTGTGTAAATTCCTAGCCCGCAAGGCAGTAATTAGGCGACCTAAAGTCTTTGACGCTCGCCGTTCGCCCCCACAGCCGTCCAGAGACTCGGGGGAGGCCTCCCCTGAAAGCTGGATTCCCACCGATCGTTTGTTTAAAATCTTAGCCCACTAGCTCAAAAGTCAGCGCTAAAAAGTCCTGCCAAAGTCACATAGGTCGTCATGTTACAATTTAGTCAATAAAGGCCTACTACTGGAGCGAAACCGAGTGCTTTGACGCTCGCCGTTAGGCCCCACGACCTCTGAGAGGCTTGGAAGAGGCCTCCCCTGAAAGCTGGATTCCCAAGGATTGTCTGTGTGAATTCCTAGCCCGCTAGGCTGAAATTAACCGACCTAAAGTCGTGCCGAAGTCAAATCGGTCGTCATGGTACTCGAGCGAAACTGAGTGCTTTAACGCTCGCCGCTCGGCCCCACAGCCGTCCAGAGACTCGGGGGATGACTCCCCTGAAAGCTGGATACCCACCGATGATGTGTTTCAAATCTTAGCCCACTAGCTCTAAAGTAAGCGCTAAAAAGTCCTGCCATAGTCACATAGGTCGTCATGTTACAATTTAGTCAAGAAAAGCCTTCTACTGGAGCGAAACAAAGTGCTTTGATGCTCGCCGTTCGGCCTCACGAGCTCCGAGAGGCTTGGAAGAGGCCTCCCTTGAAAGCTGGATTCCCAAGGCTTGTCTGTGTAAATTCCTAGCCCACTAGGCAGAAATTAGGCGACCTAAAGTCGTGCCGAAGTCAAATCGGTCGTCATGTTACTCGAGCGAAACTGAGTGCTTTAACGCTCGCCGCTCGGCCCCACAGCCGTCCAGAGACTCGGGGGAGGCCTCCCCTGAAAGCTGGATTCCCACCGATCGTTTGTTTCAAATCTTAGCCCACTAGCTCAAAAGTAGGCGCTAAATAGTCATGCCAAATTCACATAGGTCGTCATGTTACAATTTAGTCAATAAAGGCCTATTACTGGAGCGAAAACGAGTGCTTTGACGCTCGCCGTTCGGCCCCACGACCTCCGAGAGGCTTGGAAGAGGCCTCCCCTGAAAGCTGGATTCCCTCCCATCGTTTGTTTCAAATCTTCGCCCAGTAGCTGAAAAGTAGGGGCTAAAAAGTCCTGCCAAAATCACATAGGTCGTAATGTTACAATTTAGTCAATAAAGGCCAACTACTGGAGAGAAACCGAGTGCTTTGACGCTCGCAGTTCGCCACCACAGCCGTCCAGAGACTCGGGGGAGGCCTCCCCTGAAAGCTGGATTCCCACCGATCGTTTGTTTCAAATCTTAGCCCACTAGCTCTAAAGTAAGCGCTAAAAAGTCCTGCCAAAGTCACATAGGTCGTCATGTTACAATTTAGTCAATAAAAGCCTACTACTGGAGCGAAACCGAGTGCTTTGACGCTCGCCATTCGGCCTCACGAGCTCCGAGAGGCTTGGAAGAGGCCTCCCTTGAAAGCTGGATTCCCAAGGCTTGTCTGTGTAAATTCCTAGCCCGCTAGGCAGAAATTAGGCGACCTAAAGTCGTGCCGAAGTCAAATCGGTCGTCATGGTACTCGAGCGAAACTGAGTGCTTTAACGCTCGCCGCTCGGCCCCAAAGCCGTCCAGAGACTCGGGGGAGGACTCTCCTGAAAGCTGGATTCCCACCGATCGTTTGTTTCACATCTTAGCGCACTAGCTAATAAGTAAGCGCTAAAAAGTCCTGCCAAAGTCATATAGGTTGTCATGTTACAATTTAGTAAATAAAGGCCTACTACTGGAGCGAAAACGAGTGCTTTGACGCTCGCCGTTCGGCCCCACGACCTCCGAGAGGCTTGGAAGAGGCCTCCCCTGAAAGCTGGATTCCCACCGATCGTTTGTTTCAAATCTTCGCCCAGTAACTGAAAAGTAGGCGCTAAAAAGTCCTGCCAAAATCACATAGGTCGTCATGTTACAATTTAGTCAATAAAACCCTACTACTGGAGCGAAACAGAGTGCTTTGACGCTCGCCGTTTGGCCTCACGAGCTCCGAGAGGCTTGGAAGAGGCCTCCCTTGAAATCTGGATTCCCAAGGCTTGTCTGTGTAAATTCCTAGCCCGCTAGGCAGAAATTAGGCGACCTAAAGTCGTGCCGAAGTCAAATCGGTGTCATGGTACTCGAGCGAAACTGAGTGCTTTAACGCTCGCAGCTCGGCCCCAAAGCCGTCCAGAGACTCGGGGGAGGACTCCCCTGAAAGCTGGATTCCCACCGATCCTTTGTTTCAAATCTTAGCGCACTAGGTCAAAAGTAAGCGCTAAAAAGTCCTGCCAAAGTCACATAGGTTGTCATGTTACAATTTAGTCAATAAAGGCCTACTACTGGAGCGAAACCGAGTGCTTTGACGCTCGCCGTTCGGGCCCACGACCTCCGAGAGGCTAGGAAGAGGCCTCCCCTGAAAGCTGGATTCCCAAGGCTTGTCTGTGTAAATTCCTAGCCCGCTAGGCAGACATTAGGCGACCTAAAGTCGTGCCGAAGTCAAATCGGTGTCATGGTACTCGAGCGAAACTGAGTGCTTTAACGCTCGCCGCTCGGCCCCAAAGCCGTCCAGAGACTCGGGGGAGGCCTCCCCCTGAAAGCTGGATTCCCACCGATCATTTATTTCAAATCTTAGCCCACTAGCTCAAAAAAAAGTAGGCGCTAAAAAGTCCTGCCAAAGTTACAGGTCGTCACATTACAATTTAGTCAATAAATGCCTACTACTGGAGAGAAACCGAGTGCTTTGCCGCTCGCCGTTCGGCCCCACAGCTGTCCAGAGACTCGGGGGAGGCAACCCCTGAAAGCTGGATTCCCACCGATCGTTTGTTTCAAATCTTACCGCACTAGGTCAAAAGTAAGAGCTAAAACGACCTGCCAAAGTCACATAGGTCGTCATGTTACAATTTAGTCAATAAAGGCCTACTACTGGAGAGAAACCGAGTGCTATGACGCTCGCCGTTCGGCCCCACGACCTCTGAGAGGCTTGGAAGAGGCCTCTCCTGAAAGCTGGATTCCCAAGGATTGTCTGTGTGAATTCCTAGCCCGCTAGGCTGAAATTAAGCGACCTTAAGTCGTGCCGAAGTCAAATCGGTCGTCATGGTACTCGAGCGAAACTGAGTGCTTTAACGCTCGCCGCTCGGCCCCACAGCCGTCCAGAGACTCGGGGGAGGACTCCCCTTAAAGCTGGATTCCCACCGA
>NW_026904706.1:0-6513 GCF_024500275.1 Phycodurus eques | reverse complement strand
TGAATCCCAAAGCTTTGGTTGGAGTTTACAACATATTTGTTGTTTTTATTGCTTAAAAATGCTTCCAGCGCCTGCTGTACACTTTTCTTTATTTTGCACTCATAACTTCACAAAGTTATGCTTTCCCAGTAAAGTCTATTGCTTTTTAAGAGTAGAAACTCTCCCCTTTATACTAGTTCAACGGCCGTGTGTGGTTTGAAATCACAAAGCTTTGGTGTGGAGTTTTACACAGATTTGCAGTTTTATGGCTTAAAAATGCTTCCCGGCGCCTGCTGTACAATTTTTTTATTTTCACTCATAACTTCACAAAGGATGATTTCCCAGTAAAGTCTCTTGCTTTTTAAATTAGAACGCTCCCCGTTATACTAGTTACAGGCAGTGGTTTGAATCCCAAAGCTTTGGTTGGAGTTTTACAAGCATTTGCAGTTTTTATTGCTGAAAAATGACTTCCCAGCGCCTGCTCTGTACACGTTTTTATTTTGACTCATATCTTCACAAAGGATGCTTTCCAAGTAAATTCTCTTGCATTTAAGAGTAAAACTCTCCCCTTTATACTAGTTACAGGCAGTGGTTTGAATCCCAAAGCTTTGGTTGGAGTTTTACACACATTTGCAGTTTGTATTGCTTAAAAATGCTTCCCAGCGCCTGCTGTACACTTTTTTTATTTTGACTCATAACTTCACAAAGGATGCTTTCCCAGTAAATTCTATTGCTTTTTAGAGTAGAACTCTCCCTTTTATACTAGTTACAGGCCGTGGTTTGAATCCCAAAGCTTTGGTTGGAGTTTTACACAGATTTGCAGTTTTTTATGGCTTAAAAATGCTTCCCGGTGCCTGCTGTACAGTTTTTTTATTTTCACTCATAACTTCACAAAGGATGATTTCCCAGTAAAGTCTCTTGCTTTTTAGAGTAGAACTCTCCCCGTTATACTAGTTACAGGCAGTGGTTTGAATCCCAAAGCTTTGGTTGGAGTTTTACAAGCATTTGCAGTTTTTAGTGCTGAAAAATCCTTCCCAGCGCCTGCTGTACACTTTTTTTATTTTGACTCATAACTTCACAAAGTATGCTTTCCCAGGAAAGTCTATTGCTTTTTAGAGTAGAACTCTCCCCTTTATACTAGTTACAGGCCGTGGTTTGAATCCCAAAGCTTTGGTTGGAGTTTTACACAGATTTGCAGTTTTTATGGCTTAAAAATGCTTCCCGGCGCCTGCTGTACACTTTTTTTATTTTCACTCATAACTTCACAAAGGATGATTTCCCAGTAAAGTCTCTTGCTTTTTAGAGTAGAACGCTCCCCGTTATACTAGTTACAGGCAAGTGGTTTGAATCCCAAAGCTTTGGTTGGAGTTTTACAAGCATTTGCAGTTTTTATTGCTGAAAAATGCTTCCCAGCGTCTGCTGTACACTTTTTTTATTTTGACTCATAACTTCACAAAGGATGCTTTCCAAGTAAATTCTCTTGCATTTAAGAGTAAAACTCTCCCCTTTATACTAGTTACAGGCAGTGGTTTGAATCCCAAAGCTTTGGTTGGAGTTTTACACACATTTACAGTTTTTATTGCTTAAAAATGCTTCCCAGCGCCTGCTGTACACTTTTTTTATTTTGACTCATAACTTCACAAAGGATGCTTTCCAAGTAAATTCTCTTGCATTTAAGAGTAAAACTCTCCCCTTTATACTAGTTACAGGCAGTGGTTTGAATCCCAAAGCTTTGGTTGGAGTTTTACACACATTTGCAGTTTTTATTGCTTAAAAATGCTCCCCAGCTCCCTCTGCTGTACAATTTTTTTATTGAAACTCATAACTTCACAAAGGATGCTTTCAGTGTACATTTTCTTGCTTTTTAGAGTAGAACTCTCCCCTTTATACTAGTTACAGGCAGTAGTTTGAATCCCAAAGCTTTGGTTTGAGTTTTACAAACATTTGCAGTTTTTATTGCTTAGAAATGCTTCCCAGCTCACTCTGCTGTCCACTTTCTTTATTTTGAAACATAACTTCACAAATGATGCTTTCCAAGTAAATTCTCTTGATTTTTAGAGTAAAACTCTCCCCTTTAACCGAGTTACAGGCAGTGGTTTGAATCCCAAAGCTTTGGTAGGAGTTTTACCCACATTTGCAGTTTTAATTGCTTAAAAATGCTTCCCAACGCCTGCTGTACAATTTTTTCATTTTGACTAATAACTTCACAAATGATGCTTTCCAAGTAAAGTCTATTGCATTTCAGAGTAAAACTCTCCCCTTCTATACTAGTTACTTTGGGATTCAAACCACATGCCTGTAACTAGTATAAAGGGGAGAGTTTTACTCTAAAAATCAAGAGAATTTACTGGGAAAGCATCATTTGTGAAGTTATGAGTCAAAATAAAGAAAGTGGACAGCAGAGTGAGCTGGGAAGCATTTCTAAGCAATAAAAACTGCAATGTTTGTAAAACTCAAACCAAAGCTTTGGGATTCAAACTACTGCCTGTAACTAGTATAAAGGGGAGAGTTCTACTCTAAAAAGCAAGAGAATTTACTGGAAAGCATCCTTTGTGAAGTTATGAGTTTCAAAATAAAAAAGTGTACAGCAGAGGAGCTGGGAAGCATTTTTAAGCAATAAAAACTGCAAATGTGTGTAAAACTCCAACCAAAGCTTTGGGATTCAAACCACTGCCTGTAACTAGTATAAAGGGGAGAGTTTTACTCTTAAATGCAAGAGAATTTACTGGGAAAGCATCCTTTGTGAAGTTATGAGTCAAAATAAAAAAGTGTACAGCAGGCGCTGGGAAGCATTTTAAGCAATAAAACTGCAAATGTGTGTAAAACTCCAAACCAAAGCTTTGGGATTCAAACCCACTGCCTGTAACTAGTATAAAGGGGAGAGTTTTACTCTAAAATGCAAGAGAATTACTTGGGAAAGCATCCTTTGTGAAGTTATGAGTCAAAATAAAAAAGTGTACAGCAGGACGCTGGGAAGCATTTTTAAGCAATAAAAACTGCAAATGTTGTAAAACTCCAACCAAAGCTTTGGGATTCAAACCACTGCCTGTAACTAGTATAAACGGGGAGAGTTCTACTCTAAAAAGCAAGAGACTTTACTGGGAAAGCATCCTTTGTGAAGTTATGAGTGAAATAAAAAAGTGTACAGCGAGGCGCCGGGAAGCATTTTTAAGCCATAAAAACTGCAAATCTGTGTAAAACTCCAACCAAAGCTTTGGGATTCAAACCACGGCCTGTAACTAGTATAAAGGGGAGAGTTCTACTCTAAAAAGCAATAGACTTTTCTGGAAAGCATACTTTGTGAAGTTATGAGTCAAAATAAAAAAAGTGTACAGCAGGCGCTGGGAAGGATTTTTCAGCACTAAACAACTGCAAATGTGTGTAAAACTCCAACCAAAGCTTTGGGATTCAAACCACTGCCTGTAACTAGTATAACGGGGAGAGTTCTACTCTAAAAGCAAGAGACTTACTGGGAAATCATCCTTTGTGAAGTTATGAGTGAAAATAAAAAACTGTACAGCAGAGCCGGGAAGCATTTTTAAGCCATAAAAACTGCAAATCTGTGTACAACTCCAACAAACGCTTTGATGGATTCAAACCACGGCCTGACACTAGTATAAAAGGGAGAGTTCTACTCTAAAAAGCAATAGAATTTACTGGGAAAGCATCCTTTGTGAAGTTATGAGTCAAAATAAAAAAAAAGTGTACAGCAGGCGCTGGGAAGCATTTTTAAGCAATAAAAACTGCAAATGTGTGTAAAACTCCAACCAAAGCTTTGGGATTCAAACCACTGCCTGTAACTAGTATAAAGGGGGAGAGTTTACTCTTAAAGGCAAGAGAATTACTTGGAAAAGCATCCTTTGTGAAGTTATGAGTCAAAATAAAAAACGTGTACAGCAGGCGCTGGGAAGCATTTTTCAGCAATAAAAACTGCAAATGCTTGTAAAACTCCAACCAAAGCTTTGGGATTCAAACCACGGCCTGTAACTAGTATAACAGGGAGGCGTTCTACTTTAAAAAGCAAGAGACTTTACTGGGAAATCATCCTTTGTGAAGTTATGAGTGAAAATAAAAAAAGTGTACAGCAGGCGCCGGGAAGCATTTTTAAGCCATAAAAACTGCAAATCTGTGTAAAACTCCAACCAAAGCTTTGGGATTCAAACCACGGCCTGTAACTAGTATAAAGGGGAGAGTTCTACTCTAAAAAGCAATAGACTTTACTGGGAAAGCATACTTTGTGAAGTTATGAGTGAAAATAAAGAAAGTGTACAGCAGGCACCGGGAAGCATTTTTAAGCCATAAAAACTGCAAATCTGTGTAAAACTCCAACCAAAGCTTTGGGATTCAAACCACGGCCTGTAACTAGTATAAAAGGGAGAGTTCTACTCTAAAAAGCAATAGAATTTACTGGGAAAGCATCCTTTGTGAAGTTATGAGTCAAAATAAATAAAAGTGTACAGCAGGCGCTGGGAAGCATTTTTAAGCAATAAAAACTGCAAATGTGTGTAAAACTCCAACCAAAGCTTTGGGATTCAAACCACTGCCTGTAACTAGTATAAAGGGGAGAGTTTTACTCTTAAATGCAAGAGAATTTACTTGGAAAGCATCCTTTGTGAAGTTATGAGTCAAAATAAAAAACGTGTACAGCAGGCGCTGGGAAGCATTTTTCAGCAATAAAAACTGCAAATGCTTGTAAAACTCCAACCAAAGCTTTGGGATTCAAACCACTGCCTGTAACTAGTATAACGGGGAGCGTTCTACTTTAAAAAGCAAGAGACTTTACTGGGAAATCATCCTTTGTGAAGTTATGAGTGAAATAAAAAAAGTGTACAGCAGCGCCGGGAAGCATTTTTAAGCATAAAACTGCAAATGTGTGTAAAACTCCAACCAACGCTTTGGGATTCAAACCACTGCCTGTACTAGTTTAAAGGGGAGATGTTTACTCTAAAAGCAAGAGAATTACTGGGAAAGCATCCTTTGTGAAGTTATGAGTAAAATAAAAAGTGTACAGCAGCGCTGGGAGCATTTTTAGAGCATAAAAACTGCAAATATGTGTAAAACTCCAACAAGCTTTGGGATTCAAACTCACTGCCTTAACTGTATAAAGGGAGAGTTTTACTCTAAATGCAAGAGAATTTACTTGGAAAGCATCCTTTGTGAAGTTATGATCAAAATAAAAAAGTGACAGCAGTCGCTGGAAGCATTTTAAGCAATAAAAACTGCAAATGTTGTAAAACTCACAACCAAAGCTTTGGGATTCAAACCACTGCCTGTAACTAGTATAAAGGGAGAGTTCTACTCTTAAAAGCAAGAGAATTTACTGGAATCATCCTTTGTGAAGTATGAGTGAAAATAAAAAAGTGTACAGCATGGCGCTGGGAAAGCATTTTTAAAGCAATAAAACTGCAAATCTGTGTAAACTCCAACCAAAGCTTTGGGATTCAACCACTGCCTGTAACTAGTATAAAGGGGAGAGTTTTACTCTGAAAAGCAATAGACTTTACTGGGAAAGCATCCTTTGTGAAGTTATGAGTGAAAATAAAAAGTGTACAGCAGGCGCTGGGAAGCATTTTTAAGCACTAAAACACGAAATGTGTGTAAAACTCCAACCAAAGCTTGGGATTCAAACCACATGCCTGTAACTAGTATAAAGGGGAGAGTTTTACTCTAAATAAGCATAGACTTTACTGGGAAAGCTCCTTTGTGAAGTTATGAGTGAAAATAAAGAAAGTGTACAGCAGAGGGCTGGGAGCATTTCTAAGCAATAAAAACTGCAAATGTGTGTAAAACTCCAACCAAAGCTTTGGATTCAAACCACTGCCTGTAACTAGTTAAAGGGAGTAGTTTTACTCTAAAAAGCAAGAGAATTACTCTGGAAAGCATCCTTTGTGAAGTTATGAGTACAATAGTGCACAGCAGAGGGAGCTGGGAGCATTTTAAGCAATAAAAACTGCAAATGTTTGTGTAAAACTCCAACCAAAGCTTTGGGATTCAACCACTGCTGTAACTAGGTATAAAGGGGAGAGGTTTTACTCTAAAATCAAGAGATTTACTTGGAAAGCATCCTTGTGAGTTATGAGTCAAAATACAGAAAGTGGTACAGCACAGTGCGCTGGGAAGCATTTCTAAGCAATAAAAACTGCAAATGTTTGTAAAACTCAAACCAAAGCTTTGGGATTCAAACTCACTGCCTGTAACTAGTATAAAGGGAGAGTTTTACTCTAAAAATGCAAGAGAATTTACTTGAAGCATCCTTTTGTGAAGTTATGAGTCAAAATAGTGTACAGCGAGGCAGCGTGGGAAGCATTTTTAAGCAATAAAAACTGCAAATGTGTGTAAAACTCCAACCAAAGCTTTGGATTCAAACCACTGCCTGTAACTAGTATAAAGGGGGAGAGTTTTACTCTTAAATGCAAGAGAATTTTCTGGGAAACGCATCCTTGTGTGAGTTATGAGTGAAATAAAAAAAGTGTACAGCAGAGCGCCGGGAAGCATTTTTAAGCCATAAAAACTGCAAATCTGTGTAAAACTCCA
>NW_026904705.1:0-6532 GCF_024500275.1 Phycodurus eques | reverse complement strand
TTTATGAAAACACATACATTTACTCTCAGAGGCCAAGTTAATCTTTATCATAGCCACGGGATCTAGAAATAAATCAGGCAGGTCATAATGCACGTCATTATCATCATCACTGTCACTACCTTCAGAGTCAGGGCCAAGTAAAGGATACATTTGAGCCATCCGGGGTTCTCCATGGGTGAGATTGATGTTGTTATCAATCTATTAATGAGAGAACACAGACAAGGAATACAACAAAAATCCACACAAGGTCTAAATCCTGTAAAAACAGCGATTGTTACCAAAATTTAGGACACCGCGGCTTTGTATTTTCAAAGGCTTCATCCAGGAGTTCACATGGAGGTGTCAACACCATTTTACCATTAAGGGTCGGAGTCCCTCTATGGCCTTGGTGAGACTGCCATCCGTAGCCGTGTTACTGTGGCAGTACTTGTCTCTCGAACATACCACATCACTCCTCCTCTCTCACGCACACAACATTTGTCAACAGCTACCCTGTTTTGGAATGCCATACAGTGATGTGACTGATAGCTGTTCAAGTGCACGCTTCAAACCACTCGTGTCCAATGCACAATTGTTTTGTTTGTTTACATTGTAATGGAAGTAGTTGGATTCTGTCTACGTTTTGTTTGGTTGTGCACCACCACGAGTGGAGGACTCCAATCCTGCAGCTATTGATCTCGATAAATCGGTGTAGCTCACTTGAACAGCCATGGGGAACGCAACGGCGTCAATGTATGTTGGGACATTGTGGTCCTGCCAATCTGCTACTCTTTTCTCTGACGTCGCCAATGTTCTGGCATGACAGTAGATAACCTAGCTGTTAACTCTTATACAGACGTAGGATGTGCTGATACCGGTAACAAACAAGTTCACTAGAGCACAGAGACCTGTTACATTCTTTTGCAATTTTTCAAATAGCATAGCATCTCCACACCACCACCAGATGTTCCCTCTTGGCCTGAAAGAGCTACAATTTAACAACGCGTAATGTCAACCATGATACTAACAGAGGAGTCGATACATTGTACAGAGCTCCGGGTCCGCAGCTACGCTTATCCTTGCCTCATCGAGGACAGCGCAGACTGAACAAAGCTATCTGTTCTTGTATGGAATCGCCGTCATCTGATTTGTCCATGTTCCCATCCGACGTCCCTCATTGTCCTGTAGAATGATGACCATTTGCAGCTTGCTCCAGGTGCGGTCTTGCACAGTGGCTCCTTGCAGCCACTTCCTCTCCGACATCTGTCCTTTGTGTCTTCACATGTAGCCTGGTGGGGGCTTTCCTGCAATAACTCCTACACCCTTATCTGATTTCCACTTGGTACTATACTGCAATAAACACCCTTGTTTACTCCAGACCTTTTTGGAAAACAGGTTCGTGCTTATCAACTCTAGTCACAGGAAACACGTGTCCCAACTCATACAAGTAATCCTAGGATTAGTATTATTCAAACATCAATGACACAATTTTGCGGAATGATGGCTGGTATTATCTGTAATAAGGGTCTAGGGCCCATGCACACTGCACAGTCCTTGTTTTCCAAGTGTTATCTTTTTATGAAAGTACTTAGCCTCGTGACTTTGTCCTATGGACCAATAGTCACCCTCTTGGGTAGTAATGAGAGAATTTCAACTCAAATCTAATACATGTCCTGTAAGGTACCACCAATACGTCTCATAACCTTTTCCAGTTATCTGTTTGGTGTTTGCAAATCCCTTTCAATTAGTAATTTGGAGCCTCAATTTAGTCGTTGTGTTTGGTGATATTGTTACCCTAATTGAATTATTATATGCCCATGAGACTATCCAGGGAATGACAGGAATTGGTGTTCCTGACTGTCCGCTACTATGTCTAACCCTGTGTAAGAGTAAGGGTTTATTGGTTACTTTATGGTCCGTTCGTTTAACCTTGGGCGATTCCCACAAATACCATACTAACATAAAAATCAAATAAACAGATAGCGTAAACATCCCACACCCCATAGCTGATTTTAAACACTTAGGGGTCATTCTGGTTGAAACATTCCCTCTACTTTAGTTTGGTGTCTTATAAAATCTTCACTGACTTTCGGGTCTTCCCAGATTCTAAACGTCTGAGACCACCCTATTATCAGACTTTTGCTCACTTCCCTTGTCGGAGTTTTCTACCAAAATGACCTTTTTACAATGTGTCAAATGAATCCAAGTTGACCTTTCTACTATCTTTACAGCTGTGGGGGTTGTCAAAAATACTTGAAATGGGCCTCAATTTAGTCATTTTCTCACATTTTCCGCATGTAGTCTGCTAAATTAGCTTCATCATTTGTTTCCCATTGCTTCTTAAATTGAGGTAGTTCATAAGGCCTTCCAAACAATGTTTCACAGGCTGTTAGCCCTGAAGGACTTATTTTTATATACAGCTTTACTAATTCCAAACACTGTGTCCACGGCCTTCAATGCACTTTTTAAGTCTGTTTTTTATTGTTCCATTACTCCTATCTTTTTCACAATTTGGTTAACAAAATGGGCACTGTTATCACTGTACATTTTTTCAGGAATACCATATCTTGGAATGATATCCTTACAAAGTGTTTTTTCCACTGTCAATACATCTGGATATTTGGTTGGGAAGATTTCTATCCATTTTGAAATGATGACCAAACAATATTTTTTTCCCTCACTTTGGTTTAATTCTATAAAGTCCATATGGATAATTTGAAACGGGTATTGTGGTGTAGGGAAACGCCTTCTACGTAGTCTCAAATGACCTTGTGGATTGTGCCTTGCACATGTCAAACATGCCCTACAAATTTTTTTTTAATAAGAATTAAAACCATAAGTTGTATAATATTGATGTATCTGCCCCACCATCCCTCCTGTTGAGACATGTGTTACACCATGACTCAATATAGCAGCCCATTTGTGTCGATTTTTGGTAGGATAGTTTTATTATTTTTTTGTCATACATAGATGTCTTTTGTAATGTTGATAAGAATTCTGCATGTGTAACCAATTTGCCTGTTGATGATATCATTCCTCTATTCTTCCAATATTGTGCAAAGGTGTGTACTGTGGCAAATGCATATTGACTATCTGTGTAAATATTAACATCCTTTCCTCTCATTATTTTACACGCTTCTGTTAACGCTGCTAATTCTGCTATCTGAGCTGAGTAATTTGATGGTAACCACTCAGCTTTTATTATAGTGTCTTTTGCCACTATTCCATAACCTTTGTGTTTTCCCTAGTTCATTTTTCTTAGATGAGCCATCTACAAATAGGACCTCTCCTTTTTCTAAAGGCTGATCTTTCAGGTCACTTCTGCTTTTGGCTGTTGTTTCTGCTAACTCTTGACAATCATGTTTTATTTCACAAAAAGCTTTTTCTGCTTCACCAATCCACTTTAAGGGTGATGTCATTTTGACTGTATCTACAACAGTAAAGACTGTAGCATCTGGCCTGAGTGTATTCAACAAAGTGTAAGGGTCAGGCACACATGGAGCTCTTTGAATGACTGCATTATTTACCGCTTGTAAGTCTTGCACCATGCGGCTTCCTGCAGATTGTGGCGCTTTCTTTAGTGGGAATATTGGAGTGTTGCATGGAGAGTCATCACATTTTACTATAACTCCAGCAGCAATCAAATATTCAATTACTGGTTTGATACCTTCATATGCATCCTGTTTCAATGGATATTGTCTCACACATGATCTGTATTCAGTTTTTTGCCTAATTTGTACTTCCTTCAACAAATCTTCCTCATCCTCAGTGAACATTAAGTCTCATTTTTGCTGAGAATCTAGGTGTATCCCTTCTTGTGCCTGAATTGTCCAAAATAGTACCTTTCTTTCTATTCCTGTTGAGGCACTTATTTCTGTGTTGGTTGAAAAGGTAACCCAATCAGTTGCTCTCTCACCTTGTTCAACTATTCTCCCTAAGTCTTTACATTTTTTTTGTGTATTTTTTTTTTTTTTTTTACAAAAAGATGTCGGGTGGAGTCCACATTCTAAACAGTGCTTCCATCTTTTCATTTAATGTTACTCCCGCAACTGCTGTACTTTCTGTATCAGTGTATAAATAAGTCACAGTAACTCTGGCTGGTGTTATTTTTGCCAATTTTCTCTCATATTCCACATCTGGACCAGGTGTACCTTTGTACCAGAATGTAATCTGCAAATCATTCTCTGACATTTTGTCTTGTAATTTGGGGATCATCTTTCTCCCTTCAGTCATTTATGCTGTTACTGTTTCTTTTTATCTTTTATTTATTTATTTATTTATTATTTTGTTTTTTTATTTCAGCATGGAGGGCATGATTTCCATAAGGCCAACGTAATGTTTGTTAACCCAGCTGCAAATTGCGTCTTTTAAACTTGCATGGAGAGCATTCTTCAACTGCTATTGAAATGGCTCATTTACATCTCCATCCTCCTGCAGGCCAATGTGAGTCTTGAATACAGTGCTCATTCTTACTCTGTATTCCTCAAAAGGCTCATCCTCCTTTTGTTTTACTCTTGCTATTTCAGTGTAATTTGCTCTCTGTCTGAAACGCTGGGTTGCTCTGTTAATTAATCCTTCCACCCGGTGTCCCAATTTGCGACTATCATGGGCCAAAATCCCATTTGCATCTCTTGGATTTCATGGTCTTCTAATATTATGCCAATCTGGACCCATGGCTGCCATCCACACTTGTTGGATTTCTGCACCATTTAAGTTAGATGATCGCCTTAAATTTTCCAGTTCCTCAACAAACTGGTTTATGTCTGCTTTATGTGGTGTCAGTCCTTCTAATGTGGAGGCGGTGGTAATTTAGGATAAGGGGGACAGTTACAACTCCCCCGTTTTCACTTACTCCTCCAACTCTCTCTTCTCCTCGACACTGACCCTGTTTCATCATCCTCCTTTCATCCATCCATCCATCCATCCATTTTCTGAGCCGCTTCTCCTCACTAGGGTCGCGGGATCCTCCTTTCAATGGAACATTAATTGTTCTTTTTCCTTCTCGACACATTCTCTGTCTTTCTTTTCAGATTCTTCTTCCTTTCTTATTTTGTCTACATTCTCTTTCCGTTCTCTCTCTCAAATTCTCTTTCAGTATTCTGTTTCCTCAAAATCATTTTCCTTCATTTTTTTAAGGTTTTTCTTTTTTTCTTTTCTTTTTTTTAATTGATTCCTGCAACGCGGCTATTTTTTGTGTATTTAACCAACCATTAAAGCCGTGTTCAGTTATCCATGTGTCTAAATATTAAATTTGATCAGGATCCTGTTTTTTTCTTTTTTTTTTTTAATTTAATGTAATGAACTTCCAATCTTTACACTGCAGTGTATCCCTGAGTTTTATTTTACTACTTCCTTTCCCCATTTTAGAGAATTTGGTCCAGTTTGTCAACACCTAGGATGTTCTAAAAACTGGTTTCTTATCAGTAGGACAGCAACTCAAATTTTCTGTTGTGGTAATTCTCACTTCAACCTTTTCAGGTGGAGAATTATTGCCTTTGCATCCACACCAGTCTGCTGTTTACAATACCACTGTTTTGGTATGGAATGAAATACCTAGTGGTTTCCCATTTCCTATTTACACTCTCATTCAAACAGTTTTCATTCACACTGGCTCGTTAGAGGACTCCGCCATCCTATACGGAATTTAACTACGTCTGTCAACAGCTCGTGAGAGGACTCCGCCGTCCTATACGGAATTTAACTACGTCGCCACGAAACTTTCCTCGTTTCTTTCTTACCCGCCATTGACGAGGATTCAAAGGGTTTGTCTCAGGTTTCGCAAACCTTTTCCTTATTCATTTATACCTTTTTAAATAAAAACTCAACTCACCCCCGTCTGTCTTCTCAGAGTACCGTCAACCTTTGGATTCCAGCTGGCGGGCCGATTTCAGTCCCGGAAAGGGTCTTTTGGACTCACTTTAAATGGAGTCCGCCATGGCCATGGTCTTTATACTGCAATCCACCCGCCCGCTGGATTCGTCGGGTATGTTGGCATCCGGCTCGAAGGACCATTTAAATGTCAGGTTCAAGACACTTAAAACACTTGTAAAAACAAGACAGACACAGAGGCAGTTCAGTCTTCAGACTTGCAAGGGGAACGGACGAGAGTGTGGACTTAGTTACAATCTCCAACCCGTTCTAAGTTCACTCTGCCGAACCCTCTCTTTTTATTTCCTTAGGGCGGTTCCTAGTTACACAGCTGTTGCTGCTATAAAGTTGGGGGAGCACATAGCAGCACCATAAAACAATCACATATATGACTCATTGTGGAGATGTGTTCTTCCTCAAGGTTATTGCTCCAACCTTTGACCTCTGACCGCAAAATGCTCCAGCCCGCCATCTTTGGAATGAGGGCACACATGTTTTGTTGTAACTCATGTGTTCAGCACATAACACTCTTTGTTGTGGTCCAGATAGCAGAAGAGTTATAGCCTATTTATCAAGAAAGAGAAAACTCCTCTTCACAGACATCAACTTTTATGATACAATCAACATACTGCTAATGCATGCTTTGAAAATACTATAAGAGTAAATATGGGATAACAATGTACTT
>NW_026904704.1:0-6545 GCF_024500275.1 Phycodurus eques | reverse complement strand
GACGCTCGTGTTCGCCCGCGGACGACCTACGAGAGGTTTGGAAGAGATCTCACTGAAAGGTGGATCCCACGATCGAGTGTGTCGAACGTTCACCCACTAGTTCAACTTAAGGTTCAAAAGTTCTGCATAATCACATAGGTCGTCATGTTTAAATTTGTCATAAAGGCCAACTACTGGAGCGAAACGAATGCGTCGAGCTGTGTTCGCTGCGAAAACTCCAGAGGAAACTTGGAAGAACATCATATGAAAGGTGGATTCACAACGATCTAGTGTGTCCGAACGTCAGCCCCCAATCTCAAACTTAAGGGTTCAAAAGTTCTGTGCTGCCGTAATCATATTCGGTCGTCATGGTTACAATTTAGTCAATAAAGGCCTACGACTTGAGCAAAACGGAATGCTTCGACGCTTGTGTTTCGGCCGCACGACCTCAGAGAGGCTTTGGAAGAGACCTCATCTGAAAGGTGGATTCACAACGATCGGTTGTGGTCGAATGTTCAGCCACAAATCTCAAACTTAAGGTTCAAGGTTCTGCCGAAATCACGATGGTCGTCATGTTACAATTTTAGTCAAGAAAAGGCCTACTATTGCGCGAAACGGATGCTTCGACCTCGTGTTTCAGTCCGCACGACCTCCGAGAGGCTTGGAAGGACCTCATCTGAAAGGTGGATTCAAAACGATCGAGTTGTCGAATGTCAGCCTACTGCTCAAACTTAGGGTTTCTAAAGTTCTGCCGAAGCTCACATAGGTCCGTCATTTACAATTTAGTACAAAGGACTCGTCTGGAGCGAAACGGAATGCTTCGACGCTCGTGTTTCGGCCGCACGACCTACGAGAGTTTGAAGAGACATCATCTGAAAGGTGGTTCCCAACGATCGAGTGTGTCGAACGTCAGCCACTAGTCAAAATCTTTAAGGATCAAAGTTCTGCATAAATCTACATAGTCTGTCGTCATGTTACAATTAAGTCATAAAGGCCAACTACTGGAGCGAAACGGATGCTTCGAAGCTCGTGTTCGGCTGGACGACTCCGAGAGGATTGGAAGAGACCTCATCGGAAAGGTGGATTCACAACGATCAAGTGTGTGGACGTCAGCCCACTAGCTCAAACTAAGGTTCAAAAGCTCTGCGAAATCATATCGGTCGTCATGTTACATTTAGTCCAATAAAGGCCTAAGACCTGGAGCGAAACGGAATGCTTCGGCGCTTGGTTTCGTCGCACGACCTCCGAGAGGCATGGAAGAGAACTCATCTGAAAGGTGGATTCCAACGATCGCGTGTGTCGAACGTCAGCCCACAATCTCAATCTTAAGGTTCAAAGTTCTGCGAAATCATATCGGTCGTCATGTGTACAATTTAGTCATAAAGCCTACGACTGGAGCGAACGGAATGCTTCGACGCTTGTGTTATCGACCGAAGACCTCCGAGAGGATGCGAAGAGACTCATCTGAAAGTGGTCTTCACAACGAGCGAGTGTGTCGACGTCAGCCCGACAATCTCAAACTTAAGAGTCAAAGTTCTGCCGAAATCACATCGGCGTCATGTACAATTTAGTCAAAGGACTAGTACACTGTGTAGCGAAACGGATGCTCGGTTTCGGCCGCACGACCTATGAGAGGTTTGGAAGAGACCTCATCTGAAAGGTGCGATTCCCAAAGATGGAGTGTGTCGAACGTCAGCCCACTAGTTCAAACTTAAGGGTTTCAAAAGTTCTGCATAAATCACAGTAGGTCGTCAGGTTACATTTAGTCAATACGCCAACTACTGGAGACTGAAACGCGAATGGCTTCGAAGCTCGTGTTTTCGGTCTGCACGAACTCCGAGAGGTTGGAATGAGACATCATCTGAAAGGTGGATTTCACACGTCGAGTGTGTCGACGTCAGCCACTAGCTCAAACTTAAGGATTCGCATCTCTCTAACTACTTCCCTATTCAAAAAGTTCTGCCGAAACTCACATACGGTCGTCATGTATTAATTTAGTCATAAAGGCCTACTACTGGAGCGAACGGAATGCTTCGACGCTCGGTTTCAGCCGCACGGACCTCCGAGAGGCTTGGAGAGACCTCATCTGAAAGTGTGGAGTCAACCGGTCGAGTGTGTCGAATGTCAGTCTACTAGCTCAAACTTAAAGGTTCAAAAGTTCTGCCTAAAGCACATAGGTCGTCATGTTACACTTTAGTCACATAAAGCTGCCTACGGGAGCTAAACGGAATGCTACGACGCTCGTGTCTGCCGCACGATCTCCGAGAAGCTGAAAAGACGTCATCTGAAGGTGATCAACGATTCGAGTGTTTTATTTCGAAGTCTGCCTAACTAGCTCAAACTTAAGGTTCTAAAGGTCGGCCGAATCACATAGGTCGACATGTTGCATTTTAGTCATAAAGGTCTACACTGAGCGAAACGGATGCTCGAAGCTCGGGTTGTTTCGGCTGCACGAACTCGCGCAGTATTGGAAGAGACCTCATCTGAAAGTGGATCACAACGATCGCAGGTGTCGAAGTCCGCCCACAATCTCACAACTTAAGGGTCAAAGGTTCTGCCGAATCACATAGATCGTCATGTTACAATTTAGTCATATAAGCCTACCAATGGAGCGAAACGGAATGCTTCGGCGCTTGTGTTTCGTCGCACGACCTCCGAGAGCATGGAAGAGAACTCATACTGAAAGGTGTGATTCACACGAATCGAATGTGTCGAACGTCAAGCCCACCTAGCTCAAACTAAGAGTTCAAATGTCTGCCGAATCACATCGGTCGTCATGTTCAATTCGTCAATAAAGGCCTACAACTGGAGCGAAACGGATGCTTCGACGCTCTGTGTTTCAGCCGCACGGCCTCGAGAGGCTGGAAGAGACATCATCTGAAAGGTGGATTCACAGACGATTCAAGTGTGTCGACTGTCAGCCCACAAGCTCAACGTAAGGGTTCCAAAGTTCTGCCGCAATCATATCGGTCGTCATGTTACAATTAGTCAATCAAGGCCTACTATTGAGTGCGAAAACGGATGCTCGGCGCTTGTGTTTCGTCCGCACGACCTCCGAGAGGCGATGGAAGAGAACTCATCTGAGAGGTGGATTCACAACGATGCGATGTGTCGAACGTCAGCCCACTAGGCTCAAACTAAGAGTTTCAAAAGTTCTGCCGAAATCACATAGGTCGTCATGTTTCATTTCGTCAAGTAAGGCCTACAACTGGAGCGAACGGAATGCCTGCGACGCTCGTGTTTCAGACGCACGGCCCTCCGAGAGGCTTGGAGAGAGACCTCACTCTGAAAGGTGGATTCACAACGATCAAGTGTGTCGAACGTCAGCCCACAAGCTCAAACTTAGGTTCAAAGTTCTGCCGAACGACATCGTCACATCATGTTACAATTTAGTCAATACAGGACTACTACTGGAGTCGAACGGATGCTTCGACGCCGTGTTTCGCCCGCACGACCTCCGAGAGGCTTGGAAGAGACCTCATCTGAAAGGTGATCCCAACGATCGCGTGTGTCGAACGTCAGCCCATAATCTCAAACTAAGGGTTCAAAGATTCTGCACGAAATCATATCGGTCGTCATGTTACAATTTAGTCAATAAAGGCCAACTAACTGGAGCGACGGAATGCTTCGAAGCTCGGTTGTCGGCCGCACGACCTCCGAGAGGCTGGAAGAGACCTCATCTGAAAGGTGGATTCCCAACGATCGAGTGTGTCGAACGTCAGCCATAATCATCAAACTTAAGGGTCTAAGTTCTGCCGAAATCACATAGGTCGTCATGTTACAATTTAGTCAATAAAGGCCTACTTTGGAGCGAACGGAATGCTTCGACGCTTGTTCGTCGCACGACCTCCGAGAGGCTTGGAAGGACCTCATCTGAAAGTGGATTCAAAACGATCGAGTGTGTCGATGTCAGCGTACTAGCTCAAACTAAGGGTTCTAAAGTTCTGCCGAAATCACATAGGTCGTCATGTTACAATTTAGTCATAAGGTCCTAGTACTGGAGCAAAACGGAATGCTTCGACGCTGTGTTTCAGCCGCACGGCCTCCGAGAGGCTTGAGAGACCTCATCTGAAAGGTGATTCACAAACGATCGAGTGTGTCGAACGTCAGCACATAATCTCAAACTTAAGGGTTCAAAAGTTCTGCCGAACATATCGGTCGTCATGTTACAATTTAGTCAATAAAGGCAACTACTGGAGCGAACGGAATGCTTCGAAGCTCGTGTTTCGGCCTGCACGAACTCCGAGAGGCTTGAAGAGACACCTCATCTGAAGGTGATTCCACAACCGATAGAGCTCAGTGTGTCGAACGTCAGCCCACAAGCCTCAAACTAAGGGTTCAAAAGTTCTGCCAGAAATCACATAGGTCGTCATGTTACAAATTTAGTCAATAGAGGCCAACTAGTCCTGGAGCGAACGGAATGCTTCGACGCTCGTGTTTCGGCCGCACGACCTCACGAGAGTGATTGAGAGGAGATCACATCTGAAAGGTGGATTCACAACGATCGAGTGTGTCGAACGTCAGCCCACTAGCTCAAACTTAAGGGTAAACAAAGTTCTGCCGAAATCACCATAGGCGTCATGTTATCAATTCTAGTCATAAAGGCCAACTACTGGAGCGAAACGAATGCTTCGACGCTCGTGTTTCGGCGCACGACCTCCGAGAGGCTTGGAGAGACCTCATCTGAAGGTGGATCCACAACGATCGAGTGTGTCGAACGTCAGCCCACAGCTCAAACTAGAGGTTGCAAAAGTTTGACTAAATCATATCGATCGTCATGTTCACAATTTAGTCAGATAAGGCCTCCTACTGGAGCGAACGGAAAGGATTCGAAGCTCGTGTTCAGTCCCGCTACGACCTCCGAGAGGCTTGGAAGCGACGTTCATCTGAAAGGTGGATTCAAACGATCGTAGTGTGTCGACGTCAGCACAGCTAAACTTAAGGTTCCAAAGGTCTGCCGAAATCACATAGGTCGTCATGTTTACATTTAGTCCAAGAAAGCCTACATTGAGCGAACGGAATGCTTCGATCTCGTGTTTCTTAGTCAATAAGGCCTACTACTGGAGCGAAACGGAATGCTTCGACGCTCGTGTTCAGCCGCACGACCTCCGAGAGGCTTGGAAGAAACCTCATCTGAAGGTGCTGGATTCACAACGACTCGATGTGTGTCGAATGTCAGCACTTACAGCTCAAACTAAGGGTGCAAAGTTCTGCCGAATCACATAGGTCGTCATGTTCATTTAGTCAATAAAGCCTACACTGGAGCGAACAGGCATGCTTCGATGCTCGTGTCCAGCCGCACGACCTCGAGAGGCTGGAGAGACCTCTTATCTGAAGGTGGATTCACCACACGACTCACGAGTGTGTCGAAGGTCAGCGCCACTAGCTCAAACTTAAGGGATCAAAAGTTGTCTGCCGAAATCACATAGGTCGTCATGTTTCAATTTAGTCAATAATACGATGCCTACTACTGGACGCGAAAGGAGAATGCTTCGACGCTCGTGTTTCGGCTGCACGACACTCGAGGAGCTTGGAGAGAGACTCATCTGAAAGGGGATTCACAACGATCGAGTGTGTCGAACGTCAGCACTAGGTCAAACTTAAGCGGTCAACAAGTTCTGCCGAAATCACAAAGGTCATATGTGTGGACAATTTAGTCAATAAAGGCCTACTCCCTGGAGCGAAAACGAGAATGGTTCGACGCTCGTGCTCTCGGCCGCACGAACTCGAGAAGCTTGGCAGAAGACGTCATCGAAAGGTGGATTCAAAAACACGATCGAGTGTGTCGAAGGTCGCAGTCTACTAGCTCAAACTTAAGGTTCAAAGTTCTAGCCGAACTCCACATAGGTCGTCATGTGACAATTTAGTCAATAAGGCCAACTACTGGACGAGCGAAACGGAAATGCTTCGGCGCTCGCTGTTACGTTCCGCACGACCTCCGAGAGGCATGGAAGAGACGTCATCTGAAAGGTGGATTCACAACGACGAGGTGTCACGAACGTCAGCCACAAGCTGCAAAACTTAAGCGGTTCCAAAGTTCTGCCGAAATCACATAGGTCGTCCTGTTACAATTTAGTCAATAAAGGCCTAGTACTCGGAGCGAAACGGAAATGCTTCGACGCT
Source organism: Phycodurus eques (assembly GCF_024500275.1). Classification (NCBI taxonomy): domain Eukaryota; kingdom Metazoa; phylum Chordata; class Actinopteri; order Syngnathiformes; family Syngnathidae; genus Phycodurus; species Phycodurus eques. The sequence goes on along the minus strand of NW_026904704.1, from coordinate 443 downwards.
CGTGTTGCGCCGCACGACCTATACGATGAGGCTGGAGAGACCTCATCTGAAAGGTGGATTCACAACGATCGGTGTGTCGAACCGTCAGCCCACTAGTCTCAAACTTAAGGGATCAAAGTTCTGCCGAAATCACATAGGTCGTCATGTTTCAATTTAGTCAATAAAGGCCAACTACTTGTGAGTGGTGGCGAACGGAATGCTTCGAGACGCTAGTGTTTCGGCTGCACGAACTCCGAGAGGCTGGAAGAGACCTCATCTGAAAGGTGGATCACAACACGATCGAGTGTGTGTCGAAACGCAGCCTAACTAGCTCAAACTTAAGGGTTCAAAGTTCTGCCGAAATCACCAGAGGTCGTCACGTACAATTAGTCAATGAAGGCCTACTACTGGAGCGGAAACGGAATGCTTCGACGCTTGTGTTGTTTCGCCGCACGCACCTCCGA
>NW_026904703.1:0-6572 GCF_024500275.1 Phycodurus eques | reverse complement strand
GAGTCAGATGTTTCTCTGTTTCATGACTTTTACTGCTTCTCGAGGTTGTATGACTTGTTTTGCTTTATGTTGCTGAAAGGTTGATGTTTTGAAGTGAATGCAAATCTTGTAACTTCGAACAAGGTTGTTAAAATATTTGTTGATACTCAGTTGAATACGTAGTTTGTAAATGTGCTTACTTACAAGCAGGGCTTGACATCCGCTTTTTTTCCTCACCGACCACTGTGGCTTGTGGTTTCCCAGAGTTACTCGCCACTCAGCATTTTCACCAGCCTGAATTTTAATGTGATGTTTCATATGATCACAGCTTTATGAAAGAACTAGATTGTGCACACCCAAAGCAATACTACATAAATGTTCCATGCTACAAGAACCACCATTTATATCAATCTGAACATCCACACAGACTTCAGTGAGTAGAAAATTAGATGCGATCGAAAATGAAATTCATTTTCGCATTCCACTTCAGCTCTTTACAATCAGTTGGTTTTCCCACAGCAATGGACGTACGGTACATTCTGCTTTTCCAGGTTTTCCAGAAGCTTTCCCGCAACGTCCTTTGCAAGTACTTCCACTCTGCGAAGAGTTAGTCGCTGTGTCTGAGAGAGACACTTTTGTTTCATAGCTGAAGTGACAAGCAAGTTTGGCTGTGAATTCACTTCATCAGTGACAGCAAGAAGAATGAGAATCCCCCTTTATTGTCATGGACATGCATGCATGCACACAAAGTTTGTTCTCTGCATTTTACCCGTCACAGTGAACACACGCATTTGTTCGTGGAACACACTGGAGTAGGGGGCAGCTGAAGCGCTGGGAGCAGTTCGGGGTATCAGCGTCTCGCTCAAGGACACCGCAGCCGTGAGTCCGGGGGATGTTGGCGGTGCTTGCTTCAAGCTGCCGATGAGCGCTGTCCAGTGGCAGTTCTAGAATAGGCCGAGCGGGGGGTGCGTTCACTGCGATTACTCTGACGGCAGCATGAGCAGCTCGCAGTTGTTGACTATTTTCGACTCGGAAAAGGTCTCTTATATTCAAATCGCCAGGGTCCCGATTTAGTACTCGTCGCGTTCGCCAGACAAAATAAATACTTCTTAGTCCATTATGTTTGGAATTGCCGGTTTTCAACATCGACTTTGTGGTTTTTTTGGCTTTCAGAGAGACATTTTGAAGCCTGTCTTGTTTCTCAAACTTGGTAGCGAGTAGCAATGTAGTCTCAATTTCTTTTACTCGTTTCAAAACCGGGGACAACATGTCACTTTGCACTCTTTTAAGAGTGTTTATATGCATATAGGCGAGTGTTGGTTTTGCGACTCGTTCGGGTTTTAAAAGTCTCAAAAGTATGCAGACTCACAAAGTGTTCCGACCATTCATTCCCAGAGGTACAGTGACACGAACAGTGGCGCCTCCCTTTACCGGACGCGATTTAACGGATATCGGAAGTCATGGACAGCGCATGTGTCCAAAAATACTTTCCGGTTGTCACTGAAAGCGGTGCTGACAAGATCTGTTAGTTCCTGAAGTGGCCACTGTTGTTTAGTGGCGCTGTGGCGCAATCTCGGCATAGACTCTGGAGCTTTAATACCATTCCCACATCGTTTCTAGGCAGGACTCACCCCCACGAACTCACCATCCCCACACTGATCAATTTTGTCCAAAATAAAAACAAATAAGTTTGTTATGGTTAGGTTTTGGTTCTGGGTTTGGGGCTGAACCGTTTTCAGATTGGTTAAAGAGTAGAGTGGGTTAGGTTCGTGGGAAACATACAAATGCCGCTACACTTTTATCACATCCTTCTTTTCCGTCTGGAAGCAGTACGGCGTGTTTTACAGGTACCCAACAGCCAATCATTGAGTAGCGGCGCATGACCTGGAGCCAGTAATATTGGAGCAGGGCGTGTCCTGCCTACAAACTATGTGGGAATACTAATCAAGCAAGACTGGGATGCACCTATTTCCGTGTCACGGACATGCAATATGAAAAGGTTCAACCATCAGACGTGCCTGCCACTCCTATTTGGCGGCCATGTTGAATGTGGCAACATTTCCATTGTATTGACGTGGCGGCCATGATGGCACAAGCTCAGTTCTATCTATTGTCGTATAGAGAGAGAGCGCACATGGCTGCGGTGTTCACTCAACGAGCAATACGACACATAAGTCCCTGGAGTCTGGAACATGCTATTTCTGGTACAGTAACAGTTTTTTCTGTCAAGCAATTTGTCGATGGCAACGCATTTGGAACGAGGAAGCACACTAATTTGTCGTGACTCACGAAAGCGAGTGGCCTATGACAAGTACATAAGCATTGTCTCCATCAAGCACCTCAGCGTAGTAAGTTTGGATGAAATTGAAAACTTTTCAAACATTTTAAAGTTTTAAAAAAAGATTTATTTACAATACATTGGTGAGGGGAGGAGCTGTGGGTCGTGACCAAAAGAACAAGATCCCGGAGCGGCCGAAATGAGTTTCCGGGCTCTCCCTTAGAGAGACGGTGAGAAGCTCGGTCATCCGGGAGGAACTCAGAGGAGAGCCGCTGCTCCTCCACTTCGAGAGGAGCCAGATGAGATGGCTGGGGCGTCTGATTCGGATGCCTCCCGGACGCCTACTTGGTGAGGTGTTCCGGGCACGTCCCACCGGGAGGAGACCCCGGGGACGACCCGGGACACGCCGGAGAGACGACTTCTCTTGGCTGGCCTCGGAGCGCCTCGGGATCCCCCCGGAAGAGCAGGAGGAAGTGACTGGGGAGAGGGAAGTCTGGGCGTCCCTCCTGATAAAGCTACTGCCCCTGCGACCCGTCGTCAGATAAGTGGTAGAAAATGGATGACTGGATGGACAGTAAATTGGTACCTTACTGGCGGCACGGAGCCGAGTGGTTAGCACATCTGCCTCGCAGTTCTGAGGACCGGGGTTCAAATCCCAGCCCCGCCTCTGTGGAGTTGGCATGTTCTCCCCATGCCTGGGTGGGTTTTTTCCAGGCACTCGGGTTTCCTCCCACACCCCAAAAACATGCGTGGTAGGGTGATTGAAGACTCTAAATTGCCCGTAGCAATGAATGTGAGTGCGAATGGTTGTTTGTTTATGTGTGTTTCTGCGATTGGCTGGCGACCAGTTGAGGGCGTACCCCGCCTCTCGCCCGAAGATAGCTGGGATAGGCTCCAGCAGCCCGCGACCCTAGTGAGGAGAAGCGGTACAGAAAATTGATGGATGGTACCTTACTGGCGTTTTAGGCCATGAAAAAGCACAAAACCCTCATTTTGTACTTTACTGTAAAGTAATATGGGTGCAAATGGCCACCAAAAAACGGCTTCAATAGAACGGACAATCAGCTGTAACAGACGAGCCTCTGCCTGTAACCGTCTGTTAAATCGAGGTACCACTGTATGTCAATATTCTGGAAGTCGACGTTGTAAAGATGAAGCCTTATCAGTCATGTATTTTTTTATTGTTGTCATATCACATCATGATAAGAGGGAGTGGACGAGTCGTGCATTGTACTTTTCCAAATGATGTTTCGCTCGCCCCAAAGTGAGCAGTGAGCTCCTCGTGCAGTCTTGTCTCTGTCCATGGTGCTGAAGGGCAGCTTCCAAGGGATTTGTTGACCAGCGCTCGTTCTGAAGAATTCCCAATCAATAATCATCATTTCTATCACTTCTATTACTCTTACGCACACACCTTCCTTCCTGTAACTGTGTTGATTGACTGTTTGTTCAGGTGACAACCTCAACTCTGAAAATTTGTATTTATGTAAATTTTTGTATGATATTTAATGCAGTTATTTAACAGGACGGAGCATAGTCAAGATGTTTTTTTTCCCCTCCCATGTTGAAGCTTTTATTCTAAGTGGGCAGTTTGGCATATCGGCCTCTAAGGGGCGCTGTTACATGGTAAATGGATGTGTTGGCGCTGTGTGATGCAGTGCAGCTCCCTCCTCTGTCGCTGCCATTTGGCACCAGAGAGCTTCGCGTGAACAACGTCCAATCGTTGAGCTCAGATAACGCGCATCTGATTGCGCCTGCTTTGGTTCTGTCGTTTTTTCGATTGCTTGACTTTCTTGGAATATTGTAAATTTTCATATGGAGGCGAAAAACATTCATCCGAGCCGAGGAGGAATGCGATGGCGACGCGCGGCCTGCCTCTTTGTCTTTTGGTGTTTTTTTCTCAACGCAACCGAGGCCCAAATCCGCTACTCGATCCCCGAGGAGATGAAAAAGGCTCGCTCGTCGGAAATGTGGCCCAAGATCTCGGTTTGGATCTGAAAAGACTCCGTTCTGGGCGGGCCCGCATCGTGACCGGGGAGAACGTCCAGTACGCCGAGCTGAGGGCGGACAAAGGGCTCCTGGTTGTCCGTGAGAGGATAGATCGAGAACAGCTGTGTGGAGACGTGACGCCGTGCAGCTTCACCTTCGAGATTTTGTTGGAAAACCCCATGGAATTGCACCCGGTCACCATCGAAGTGTTGGACGTCAACGACAACGCGCCCACTTTTGAAAATAAACATTTAGAATTCGAAATAAGCGAGTCTGCTGCACTTGGCTCCCGTTTTGTTCTGGAGAGTGCGTATGATGCTGACGTGGGTGCAAACGGCGTGCAGAGTTACGTTTTAACACCGAGTGATCATTTTGTTTTGAAGCAACACGTCAGTCCGGGAGGAAGTAAACATGCAGAAATGGTCCTGCAGAAAGCCTTAGACAGGGAACAGCAGCCGCGACTTTCCCTTAAATTAGTGGCTGTAGACGGTGGGAATCCACAGAGGTCAGGTACGGTAAATATTGAAATTAACATTCAAGATGCAAATGATAATGTTCCTGTCTTCAATCAATCTTTGTATAAAGCTAAATTGATTGAAAATTCCCCAAAGGGCACTCAAATTCTCACTGTGAATGCGACAGACGCAGATAGCGGTTCAAATGGAAAAATAACATACTCATTTTCAAAGTCAAAAGCAGGAATTGCAAATTTGTTTCATATTGATGAGGTAACAGGATGCATATCTGTAGCAAACCAAATTGATTATGAAAAAGACAAAACAATCGAGTTCATGGTTGACGCCAAAGATCAAGGAGGACTGAGTGAGTCCACCAAAGTGGAAATCGAAGTCCTGGATTTGAATGATAACGTCCCCGTCCTCAACGTGATGTCCTTCACGAGTCCGGTTTCAGAAGACTCCCCGGCTGGTACCACGATTGGTATCATGAACGTGAAAGACCAGGATTCTGGCGAAAACGGTCACGTGAGGTGCGCCATCCAAGGCCGCGTTCCATTTCGCATGAAATCCAACGTGCGAAATTATTTTGCCTTGGTGACCGATGCCGATTTCGATCGCGAAAGCGTGTCCGAATATAACATCACGGTCGTCGCGTCGGACGCCGGCTCGCCTCCCCTCTCCGCCGAGAGAACTTTTCATTTGAAAGTTTCCGACGTGAACGACAACGCTCCTGTGTTTGCCGTCAGCTTTTATCGTGCCGACCTCGCCGAAAACAACTCGCCGGGTGTTTCCGTGCTGAGAGTGAGCGCCAAAGACCCAGATGAAAACCAGAACGCTCGTGTCTCTTACATGTTGGAGCAGGGCGAGATCGGGGGAACTCCGATTGCCTCGTTTGTGTCCGTGAACGCCCAAAGCGGCGTCGTCAGCGCCGTGCGCTCCTTCGACTACGAGCGGATGAAGCGGCTGGACTTTGCGGTGCGAGCGCAGGACGGAGGCTCCCCTCCTCTCTGCGGCAACGTGAGCGTGGGCATCCTGATCCGGGACCAGAACGACAACGCCCCTCAGGTCCTGTACCCGGTCCCGCCGCACGCCGAAACGGTGCCTCGTTCGGCAGACGCGGGCTATCTGGTGACTAAAGTGGTGGCCGTGGACGTGGACTCCGGACAGAACGCCTGGCTCTCCTATAAAGTGCAGCACAAATTTGCCACAGACAGGGGGGCGCTGTTTGAAGTGGGCCTCCACAATGGAGAAATGCGAACTGTCCGCCGAGTGACCGATAAAGACGCCGTCAAACAAAGACTGACCGTCGTCGTGGAGGACAACGGGCGGCCCTCTCGTTCGGCCACGGTGGCGGTGAACGTGGCGCTGGCGGACGGCTTCCCCGAAGTGCCGAGGTCGGAGTTCGCCGACGACTTTGAGCGAGGACGACGACGACCGGCTGACTTTTTACTTGGTCTCGGCTCTGGCTGCGGTCTCCTTCCTCTTCGTCGCCTGCTCGCTGCTTATCGTATCGCTCAAGGTGTACAGGTGGAGACGGTCTCGCGTCTTGTACCGCTCCGACCTCCCCGTCATTCCGTACTATCCGCCGCGCTACTGCGACACGTTGGGGACGGCGGGGACGCTCCCGCACGTCTACAGTTACGAGGCGTGCGCCGCCGCCAAGAGTCACGTGACGAACACGCAAGCCGTGAGTCAAAGTTTAGTGAGCGTGGACGGAGCGGACGCCGACGTGCCGCGCGGCGGCGAGCAGACGTCGGGGAACTGCTCTCGGATGTCGACTCTGGTGAGTCAATCAGTACATTTGTTTCAATCTATGTTTGTTTTCAGAATTTATATCTGGAGAAGCCTTGTTCTTGTATTGATACATATTT
>NW_026904702.1:0-6578 GCF_024500275.1 Phycodurus eques | reverse complement strand
TGGCATTATTAGCACCACGCTCTAGTCCAACTGTGCTAACCGGTCATGTAACACGAGTGGTCATATGTACCAACCAAAAAACTGCATTTACCATTTATTGGCTTCAGCAGTGAACGTGACCATCTCGATCCATGCTCAAGCATGGAACACCTAATATGGGTTTGGGCCTGGAAATATTGCTAGCAAATAAAAAGCAACCATTGATTTTTTTACCAGAACAAAGTTGGTTTTCTGCATGGCTGTTATTTAATCCAATGATTTAAAAAACACATGAGCTACCTGACAGCTATTGTCACCGATAGAAACGGCCCGCACTGGGGTCGATCCCACGAGATACATGCTCGACTCCAACTGAGATACATGTACCCACCAAAACCATGCATTTACCATATATTGGCTCCAGCAGTGGACGTGACCGTCTCGATCCATGCTCAAGCATGGTACACCTAATATGGGTTTGGGCCTGGCAATATTGCTAGCAAATTAAAAGTAACAATTGATTTTTTTTCCCAAAGGGAGGTTGGCTTTCTGCGTGGCTGTTATTAAATCCAATGACTTAAAAAACACATGAGCTACCCGACAGCTATTGTCGCTGAATGAAATGGCCCGTACGGGGGTCGAACCCATGACCTTAGCGTTATTAGCACCACGCTCTAGTCCAACTGAGCTAACCGGGGCATTTAACAGTGATTGTCATATGTACCCACTAAAACTATTAATTTACCATATACACTCCCGCAGGACAAATCTGACCGTTTCTATCAATGCTCAAGCATGGTACACCTAATATGGGTTTGGGCCTGGCAATATTGATAGCAAATAACAAGCATCCATCGATTTTTTTACCAAAAGAATGTTGGCTTTCTGCTTGGCTGTTATTAAATCCAATGACTTTAAAAACACATGAGCTCCCCGACAGTTATTGTCACAGAAAGAAATGGCCCGTACGGGGGTCGAACCCGTGACCTTGGCGTTATTAGCACCATACTCTAGTCCAACTGAGCTAACCAGCCACATTCCACTGGTGGTCATATGTACCCACCAAAACCATTTATTTACCATATATTGGCTCCAGCAGTGTACGTGACCCTTTCTATCCATGCTCAAGCATGGTCCACCTAATATGGGTTTGGGCCTGGCAATATTGCTAGCAAATAAAAAGCAACCACAGATTTCTTTACCAAAAGAATGTGTGCTTTCTGCTTGGCTGTTATTAGATCCAATGACTTAAAAAACACAGGAGTTACCCAACAGCTATTGTAACCTTAAGACATGGCCCGTACGGGGATCGAACCCGTGACCTTGGCATTATTAGCACCACGCTCTAGTCCAACTGAGCTAACCGGCCACGTACCACTGGTTGTCATATGTACCCACCAAAACCATTTATTTAACATATATTGGCTCCAGCAGTGTACTTGACCGTCTCGATCAATGCTCAAGCAAGGTACACCTAATATAGCTTTGGGCCTGGCAATATTGCTGGCAAATAAAAACATCCATAGATTTTTTACCAAAAGACATTTGGCTTTCTGCTTGGCTGTTATTAAATCCAATGACTTTAAAAACACATGAGCTCCCCAACAGTTTTTGTCACTGAAAGAAATAGCCCCTTAAAGGGGTCGAATCCATGACCTTGGCATTATTAGCACCACGCTCTAGTCCAACTGAACTAACTGGCCACATACCACTTGTGGTTATATGTACCCACCAAAAAAAAAAAAAAAAATGCATTTACCATTTATTGGCTCCAGCAGTGTTCGTGAATAAAAAGCAACCATTGATTTTTTCCCAAAAGAGAGTTGGCTTTCTGCGTGGCTGTTATTAAATCCAATGACTTAAAAAAACACGAGTTACCCAACAGCTAAAGTCGCTGAATGACATGGCCCGTACGGGGGTCGAACCCGTGACCTTGGCGTTATTAGCACCACGCTCTAGTCCAACTGAGCTAACCGGCCATATAACAATGATGGTCATACGTAGCCACTAAAACCATTCATTTACCATATACACTCCCGCAGGACAAATCTGACCCTTTCTATCAATGCTCAAGCATGGTCCACCTAATATGGGTTTGGGCGTGGCAATATTGCTAACAAATAAAAAGCAACCATAGATTTCTTTACCAAAAGAATGTTTGCTTTCTGCTTGGCTGTTATTAGATCCAATGACTTAAAAAACACAGGAGTTACCCAACAGCTATTGTAACCTTAAGACATGGCCCGTACGGGGGTCGAACCCGTGACCTTGGCATTATTAGCACCACGCTCTAGTCCAACTGAGCTAACCGGCCACGTACCACTGGTTGTCATATGTACCCACCAAAACCATTTATTTAACATATATTGGCTCCAGCAGTGTACTTGACCGTCTCGATCAATGCTCAAGCAAGGTACACCTAATATGGCTTTGGGCCTGGCAATATTGCTGGCAAATAAAAGCATCCATAGATTTTTACCAAAAGAAATTTGGCTTTCTGCTTAGCTGTTATTAAATCCAATGACTTTAAAAACACATGAGCTCCCCAACAGTTTTTGTCACTGAAAGAAGTAGCCCCTTACAGGGTCGAATCCGTGACCTTGGCGTTATTAGCACCACGCTCTTGTCCAACTGAACTAACCGGCCAGATACCACTTTGCGGTCATATGTACCCACCAAAAAAATGCATTTACCATTTATTGCATTGGCATTTATTGGCTCCAGCAGTGTACGTGACCATCTCAATCCATGCTCAAGCATGGTACACCGAATATGGGTTTGGGCCTGGCAATATTGCTAGCAAATAAAAAGCAACCATTGATTTTTTACCAAAAGAAAGTTGGCTTTCTGCGTGGCTGTTATTAAATCCAATGACTTAAAAAACACAGGAGTTACCCAACAGCTATTGTCACCTTAAGACATGGCCCGTACAGGGGTCGAACCCACCGGTTGTCGTATGTACCCACCAAAACCATGCATTAGCATTTATTGGCTCCAGCAGTGTACGTGACCGTCTCAATCCATGCTCAAGCATGGTACACCGAATATGGGTTTGGGCCTGGCAATATTGCTAGCAAATAAAAAGCAACCATTGATTTTTTACCAAAAGTCAGTTGGCTTTCTGTGTGGCTGTTATTAGATCCAATGACTTAAAAAACACAGGAGTTACCCAACAGCTAATGTCGCTGAATGAAATGGCCCGTACGGGGGTCAAACCCGTGACCTTGGCTCTATTAGCACCACACTCTTGTCCAACTGAGCTAACCGGCCACATACCATTCGCGGTCATATGTTGTCACCAAAAAAATGCAGTTACCATTTATAGGCTCCAGCAGTGTACGTGACCGTCTCAATCCATGCTCAACCAAGGTACACCGAATATGGGTTTGGGCCTGGCAATATTGCTAGGAAATAAAAAGCAACCATTGATTTTTTACCAAAAGAAAGTGGTCTTTCTGCTTGGCTGTTATTAAATCCAATGATTTAAAAAGCACAGGAGTTACACTCCAGCTATTGTCACTTTAAGACATGGCCCGTACGGGGGTCGAACCCGTGACCTTGGCGTTATTAGCACCACGCTCTAGTCCAACTGAGCTAACCGGCCACATACTGCTGGTTGTCATATGTACCCACCAAAACCATGCATTACCATTTATTGGCTCCAGCAGTGTACGTGACCGTCTCAATACATGCTCAAGCATGTTACACCGAATAAGGATTTTGGCCTGGCAATATTGCAAGCAAATAAAAACCAACCATTGATTTTTTACCAAAAGAAAGTTGGCTTTCTGTGTGGCTGTTATTAAATCCAATGACTTCAAAAAACATGAGCTACCCTCCAGCTAATGTTGCTGAATGAAATGGCCCGTACGGGGGTCGAACCCGTGACCTTGGCGTTATTAGCACCACGCTCTAGTCCAACTGAGCTAACCGGCCATATAACACTGATGGTCATACGTACACACTAAAACCATTCATTTACCATATACACTCCTGCAGGACAAATCTGACCGTTTCTATCAATGCTCAAGTATGGTCCACCTAATATGGGTTTTGGCCTGGCAATATTGCTAGCAAATAAAAAGCAACCATTGATTTTTTTACCAAAAGAAAGTTGGCTTTCTGCGTTGCTGTTATTAAATCCAATGACTTAAAAAACACAGGAGTTACCCAACAGCTATTGTAACCTTAAGACATGGCCCGTACGGGGGTCGAACCCGTGACCTTGGCGTTATTAGCACCACGCTCTAGTCCAACTGAGCTAACCGGCCACGTACCACTGGTTGTCATATGTACCCACCAAAACCATGCATTAGCATTTATTGGCTCCAGCAGTGTACGTGACCATCTCAATCCATGCTCAAGCATGGTACACCGAATATGGGTTTGGGCCTGGCAATATTGCTAGCAAAATAAAAAGCAACCATTGATTTTTTACCAAAAGAAAGTTGGCTTTCTGCGTTGCTGTTATTAAATCCAATGACTTAAAAAACACAGGAGTTACTCTACAGATATTGTCACCTTAAGACATGGCCCGTACGGGGGCCGAAACCCGTGACCTTGGCGTTATTAGCACCACGTTCTAGTCCAACTGAGCTAACGGGCCACATACCACTGGTTGTCATATGTACCCACCAAAACCATGCATTACCATTTATTGGCTCCAGCAGTGTACGTGACCGTCTCAATCCATGCTCAAGCATGGTACACCGAATATGGGTTTGGGCCTGGCAATATTGCTAGCAAATAAAAAGCAACCATTGATTTTTTACCAAAAGAGAGTTGGCTTTCTGTGTGGCTGTTATTAAATCCAATGACTTCAAAGAACAGGAGCTACCCTACAGCTAATCAGAATCAGAATCAGAATCAGAATCATCTTTATTTGCCAAGTATGTCCAAAACACACAAGGAATTTGTCTCCGGTAGTTGGAGCCGCTCTAGTACAACAAACAGTCAATTTACAGAACACTTTGGGGACATAAAGACATTGACAAAAAACAATTGTGCAAAAAGATGCAGAGTCCTCTAGCACTTAGAGCAGTTCGAACGACTAATATTGCAATAGTCCGGTGCAATGACCATTGTGCAAAGGGCGCTGAGACTTCAAGGAGTGTATGCGGTTTAAAGTGACGAGTAGTGCGATCATCTGGAACAATGTCGGTTGTGCAAATGTCACAGATACTCCTCAATCAGTGTGCAAATGGAGCAGATGCTACTCCGGCATGAGTGGCCAGTATATGCAAATAGTGCAGCATGGCGAGACAACTACAGTGAGTGCACAAGTAATAAATAATTGGCCCCACAGAAATGTGACAACGAACTCAAGTCAAAAAATTGCCATCTTGTTGTAATGGAATTATAGGTTAGGTGTTTAAGAAGTTGATCGCAAGAGGGGAAGAAGCTGTTGGAATGTCTACTAGTTCTAGTTTGCGTTGATCGGTAGCGCCTACCTGAGGGAAGGAGCTGGAAGAGCTGGTGACCGGGGTGCAGACGGTCCGAGAGGATTTTGCACGCCCTTGTCTTAGTTCTGGCAGCGTGCAAGTCCTCAATGGTGGGTAGGGGGGTAACCGACAATCCTTTCAGCAGTTTTTGATTGTCCGTTGCAGTCGGAGTTTGTCCTTTTTTGTAGCAGCACCAAACCAGACTGTGATGGAAGAACACAGGACCGATTCGATGACCGCTGTGTAGAACTGTCTCAGCAGCTCCGGTGCAGGCCGTGCTTCTCAGAAGCCGGCAGGAAGTACATCCTCTGCTGGGCCTTTTTGAGGACGGAGTTGATGTTGTTCGCCCACTTCAGGTCCTGAGAGATTGTAATTCCCAGGAACTTGAAGGTCTCAACGGTTGACACAAGGCAGCTGGACACGTGAGGGGCAGCTGTGGCGAAGGATGCCTCCTGAAGTCCACGATCATCTCTAACCGTCTTGAGCGTGTTTCAGCTCCAGGTGTGTGTCGCCCGCACCACAGACTCGTCACCAGTCCTTGATGAGGCCGATGACAGTGGTGTCATCTGCAAACTTCAGGAGCTTGACAGTCGGGTTTCGCTGAGGTGCAGTCGTTCGTGTAGAGAGAGAAGAGCAGCGGAGAGAGGACACAACCTTGGGCGCCCCAGTGCTGATGCTGCGTGTGGATGAGGTGGCCTCCCCCAGCCTGACCTGCTGTGTCCTGCCCGTCAAAAGCTGTAAATCCACTGGCAGATGGCAGGTGAGACGCTGAGCTGGAGAATCTTGGTTGAAAAGGAGTTCAGGGATGATGGTGTTGAACGACTGAGCTGAAGTCCACGAACAGGATCCTCGCGTAGTCCCTGCCTGTCGAGTGTGTCTAGGATGAAGTGCAGTCCCCATGTTGACTGCATCATCCGCAGACCTGTTCGCTTGGTAGGCAAACTGCAGGGGGTCCAGCAGGGACCTGTGACACTCTTGAGGTGGTCCCAGCACGAGACGTCAAAGGACTTCATGACCACGAGATTGGCAAAAGCGACAGGCCTGTAGTCATTCAGACTAGAGATTGCAGGTTTCTTGGGGACTGGAATGATGGTGGAGCGTTTGAAGCAGGATGGAACTTCGCACATTTCCAAAGATCTGTTAAAGATCTGAGTGACT
>NW_026904701.1:0-6588 GCF_024500275.1 Phycodurus eques | reverse complement strand
ATAGATAGATAGATAGATAGATAGATAGAGACAGATAAATCAATATTATACAACTTATGGTTTTAATTCCTATTAAAATAATAATAATAATAATAATAATAATTTGTAGAGCATGTATGATTTGTGCTAGGTATAATCCACAAGGCAATTTGAGGCCCAGGAGAGGAATATTGAATTAAACCAAAGTGAAGGAAAAAAAGTATTGTTTGGTTATCATAGATGCATTTTCTAAATGGATCGAATTATTCTCAACAAAATCACCTGATGCTCTGACGGTGGCAAAAGCACTATGTAAAGACATCATTCCAAAATATGGCATACCTGAAACCATTTACAGTGATAATGGGACTCATTTTGTAAATCAAATAATCAATAAAATAGGAACCATGTTCCACATCAATTTGAAAAACCATTGTGCTTACCACCACCCTCAGAGTGTAGGTCGAGTGGAAAGAATGAATGGGACAATAAAAAATAGCAGAAAGAAACATGTGGGTTCATTTAACACACTGTAAGAGTCATTTCAGCTGAGTACTCAAATAGGGAAGGTGAGCAAAAGTCTGATAACGGAGCGGGAGCAGATGTGTAGATTCTGAAAACGCTTGCTGGTCAGTGAAGAAAAAAGACACCAACCCGTTTAGTGAGAACTCAGCAGAATGGCACACCCGCGTTGGTTACGAGATTCGATGAGTTGTTACATAGCAACTTTGGTTACTATAGTGTTGATTTTGTTTTGTGGTACATGAGAACTGGACCAATATGACCAACCCAATAATAAAAAATTTGGAAGCATTAACTCGTACCAAAAGGAGTACAGTTGATGATCAGAACTGTGGGCATGACCTCCAAATGCGGCAAAACAGTTTAATATTTTGTGCCTCCCAAAATCAAGATACTTTAATCATAATTCCATATGCGGCTCTCACCAATGATGCTCAAGAGAATGGGCAGAATTGAGGATAGGTGAAACAGGTTATGAATGTTCCAGTTGGTCACAAAAAAATAGCAAAAGAATATAGAAAGAAGTTTAACATAAGCAAAATGGCCCATAGTTTAATATTGAAATACAAATCAAGTCACCCAGTGTGTTTGATGGTGAGTTTGTGGGCATATTCTGGCGGAAAAGATCCCCACTTCCGAGTAGCATTGTGTTATGGCAACCGTGTTGAACCAGAAATGCCATTAAAAAACTTCAAAGAAAAGTGAACACATTTTAATGGTTAATAACATAACTACTTATGATTGGTTCCTTGTAGTCACAGGAGTTTCGGGACAAAATTCTATTCTAGTAGCACCGAATAATTTCACTTGTATAAACATGATTAGTAAAGGAAAAAAAAATAAAAAATAGGACCACTTAACGACACACGGTGTAAAGTAACCTTAAAAGTCGGACCAAAATTTATGCCAGTATCACGGAGCAGCAGCTGGTGGTGGTCCGGAGATGATAGACTGTTTGATAGATTACCTAAAGATCTGGATTGTGAACTATTATCACTTTGATATTGCATGTGTCAGTATACCCTATGCCTGTTCAAGATTTAATGGAAAGGGCACCAATGTTTTTGTCCAATCTAGAACATAGACAAAAAATAGATTTATCCTGGCAGAGGCAAAATTATCCAACATAAAATATACATCAACGCCATAGGTGTTCCTCGTGGGGTTCCTAATCAATACAAATTAGCTGACCAAGTTGCAGGAGGACTTCATATGCTGGTGGTGTACGATTAATAAAAATGTTGATGGGATAAACTATATCCACTTCAATGTACAGAGATTAGGAAATTGGACTCAGAGTGGGTTGGAAGCTGTGCATGAGCAGCTGAAAGCTACCTCTTCAAGGACGTTCCAAAACCGCATAGCTGTCGACACACTCCTCGCAAGAGAGGGAGGTGTTTGCGGTATGTTTGGAGAACAAACAATACTGCTTCAGATGGCAGCTTGACCAGAGCCATCGATGGTCTACGGACCCTCAATCAACACTCCTTGTGGGACAGCTGGATGGACGTTTTTGGTAAATATAAAACCCTAATTTCACCAATATTGATATCAATTGCTGTTTTTGCAGCCATTCTGACATTTTGTGGATGTTGTTGTATCCCATGCATTCGAGCTTTAATCAGTAGATTAATCACCACAGCCATAACCCCATGGAGAACCGTATGGAGATGATGTATCCATTACTGTTTGATGATAAAGATAATGATGATGATGATGATGATTTTGCTTTAACTGATTTGTTTCCTGATTCAGATGATTACGATGTTTAGACTACAAAATTCATGTATGACAAATTTACTCTGAGTATAAATGTATTTGTTTCATAAAAATGATTCTACAGTTAAAAAATCGAAATGAAGTGACTGTAAGATGATATGAGAATTTGTGCAAATACATGATAAACAGGAGGGAAATGTTAGATATATTGTAGAAGTTATCATTTATTTGCTTAGCTTGCATTAGTATTATGGACAATGTTTAGAAAGAAAGATGTCTCGCCTTCAAGAAGATGACTCAGCAGGAATCATCTGAGAGAAGGACGTGGCCGGGACGTGGCAGGTGCCATGTTTTCACCTTGAAACCCTACCCTTAGTGTGTTGTGTCTTGTAGCTTAGTACGTTATGTCTTGTAAACTTAGAAACCTCCCTATTTTCAAATAAATGCAGGAGCGACGGGAGAGATTGTTTAGAGCGTGTTGAGAGGCTGTAATCTGAACAATCTCCCATGCGCCCTCCTCATGAGTAAAATGACCAACGTCTTCATTCCTTTTGTGTTTATTCATTATAATGTTTGGTGAGATAAATCCAACAGATAGATAGATAGATAGATAGATAGATATACACACACAGTTGGTACGGAAAGTATTTAGACCCCCTTAAATTTGTAACTCTGTTATATTGCAGCCATTTGCTAAAATAATTTAAGAAATTTTTTTTTCTCATTAATGTACACACAGCACGCCATATTGACAGGAAAAAAAACTGAATTGTTGACATTTTTGCAGATTATTCAGACCCTTTGCATTGACACTCATATGTTTAACTCGGATGCTGTCCATTTCTTCTGATCATCCTTGAGATTGTTCTACACCTTAATTGGAGTCCAGCAGTGTTTGATTATACTGAGGACTTGATTAGGAAAGCCACACACCTGTTTATCAGAATCAGAATCAGAATCATCTTTATTTGCCAAGTATGTCCAAAACACACAAGGAATTTGTCTCCGGTAGTTGGAGCCGCTCTAGTACAACAGACAGTCAATTTACAGAACACTTTGGAGACATAAAGACATTGACAAAAAACAATTGTGCAAAAAGATGCAGAGTCCTCTAGCACTTAGAGCAGTTCAAATGACTAATATTGCAATAGTCCGGTGCAATGACCATTGTGCAAAGGGCGCTGAGACTTCAAGGAGTGTATGCGGTTTAAAGTGACGAGTAGTGCGATCATCTGGGACAATGATGGTTGTGCAAATGTTACAGATACTCCTCAATCAGTGTGCAAATGGAGCAGCTGCTACTCTGGCATGAGTGGCCAGTATATGCAAATAGTGCAGCATGGCGAGACAACTACAGTGAGTGCACGAGTAATACATAATTGGCCCCACAGAAATGTGACAACGAACTCAAGTCAAAAAATTTCCAGCTTGTTGTAATGGAATTATAGGTTAGGTGTTTAAGAAGTTGATCGCAAGAGGGAAGAAGCTGTTGGAATGTCTACTAGTTCTAGTTTGCGTTGATCGGTAGCGCCTACCTGAGGGAAGGAGCTGGAAGAGCTGGTGACCGGGGTGCAGACCGTCCGAGAGGATTTTGCACGCCCTTGTCTTAGTTCTGGCAGCGTGCAAGTCCTCAATGGTGGGTAGGGGGGTACCGACAATCCTTTCAGCAGTTTTGATTGTCCGTTGCAGTCGGAGTTTGTCCTTTTTTGTAGCAGCACCAAACCAGACTGTGATGGAAGAACACAGGACTGATTCGATGACCGCTGTGTAGAACTGTCTCAGCAGCTCCGGTGGCAGGCCGTGCTTTCTCAGAAGCCGCAGGAAGTACATCCTCTGCTGGGCCTTTTTGAGGACGGAGTTGATGTTGGTCGCCCACTTCAGGTCCTGAGAGATTGTAATTCCCAGGAACTTGAAGGTCTCGACGGTTGACACAAGGCAGCTGGACAACGTGAGGGGCAGCTGTGGCGAAGGATGCCTTCTGAAGTCCACGATCCTCTCTACAGTCTTGAGCGTGTTCAGCTCCAGGTTGTGTCGGCCGCACCACAGCTCCAGCCGCTCCGCTTCCTGTCGATATGCAGACTCGTCACCGTCCTTGATGAGGCCGATGACAGTGGTGTCATCTGCAAACTTCAGGAGCTTGACAGTCGGGTTCGCTGAGGTGCAGTCGTTCGTGTAGAGTGAGAAGAGCAGCGGAGAGAGGACACAACCTTGGGGCGCCCCAGTGCTGATGCTGCGTGTGGATGAGGTGGCCTCCCCCAGCCTGACCTGCTGTGTCTTGCCCGTCAGAAAGCTGTAAACCCACTGGCAGATGGCAGGTGAGACGCTGAGCTGGAGAAGCTTGGTTGAATGGAGTTCAGGGATGATGGTGTTGAACGCTGAGCTGAAGTCCACGAACAGGATCCTCGCGTAGGTCCCTGCACTGTCGAGGTGTTCTAGGATGAAGTGCAGTCCCATGTTGACTGCATCATCCGCAGACCTGTTCGCTTGGTAGGCAAACTGCAGGAGGTCCAGCAGTGGACCTGTGACACTCTTGAGGTGGTCCAGCACGAGATGTTCAAAGGACTTCATGACCACAGATGTCAAAGCGACAGGCCTGTAGTCATTCAGACCAGAGATTGCTGGTTTCTTGGGGACTGGAATGATGGTGGAGCGTTTGAAACAGGATGGAACTTCGCACATTTCCAAAGATCTGTTGAAGATCTGAGTGAAGACTGGAGCAAGCTGGTCCGCGCAGACTTTGAGGCAGGATGGGGACACATGGTCCGGGCCTGCCGCTTTGTTAATCTTCTGTTGTTTGAAGATGCGTCTAACATCCTGTTCATGGATGGTTAACGTAGAAGTCAGAGGTGTGGTTGTGGTCGCGGGTGCGGCCGGGTGGGTGTGTGGTGTGAAACTGTCCTTTTCAAATCTGCAGTAGAAGGTATTCAAGTCGTTGGCTAGTGTGCTATTGTTCTCAGCTTGGGGGGATCGTCGCTTGTAATTAGTCAGCGATTGGAATGCATGCCAGACTGATTTAGAGTCATTCGCGCTAAACTGTTTTTCCAACTTTGCTGCATAGATCCTCTTTGCAATGTTAATTTCTTTAGTAAGCTGGTTTCTAGCTCGATTATACAGTGCCCTGTCCCCGCTCTGATATGCATCTTCCTTAGCTTGGCGAAGCTGCTTAAGTTTAGCAGTGAACCACGGCTTGTTGTTGTTGAATGTCCGAAATGATTTTGTTGGTACACAAACCTCTTCACAGAAACTGATATAGGATGTGACAATGTCCGTATATTCATCCAGGCTGCCAGTGGAATTTTCAAAGACACTTCAGTCTGTGCAGTCTAAACAGCTTTGAAGTTCCATCTTGGCTTCATTGGTCCACTTTTTGGCTGTTTTCACTGTAGACTTCGCACATTTAAGTTTTTGCCTGTACGTCGGTATTAAGTGAATTAAGCAGTGATCAGACGAGCCCAGGGCTGCACGAGGTATAGCACGGTATGCGTTTTTTACAGTAGTGTAGCAGTGGTCTAAAGTATTATTTTCCCTGGTCGGACAGTCGATGTGCTGCTTGTATTTAGGGAGTTCATGGTTGAGTTTAGCTTTGTTAAAGTCCCCGAGAATAATGAGGGGTGAGTCCGGGTGTTTTTTTTTCAATTTTGTTGACTTGTTCGGCGAGCGCTAGCAATGCGGCATTCGTGTTAGCTTGAGGCGTAATATAGACTCCAACCAGTATGAACGATGCAAACTCACGTGGCGAGTAGAATGGTTTACAGTTCAAAAACAGCGACTCCAAATGCGGGCTGCAGTGTGTGCTGAGCACTGTGACGTCCGTACACAATTTTTCGTTGATATGGAGGCATATCCCGCCGCCCTTTGTTTTCCCCGATGATTCCATGTCGCGGTCCGCTCGATGAATGTTGAAGCCGGGAAGCATGACGCCGCCATCGGGTACAGCGTCGCAAAGCCAGGTCTCCATGAAGCACATGGCCGCGAAACGTCCGAAGTCTTTACTGGTCTTTAACAGAAGATGAAGCTCGTCCATTTTGTTGGGTAGGCAGCGTACATTTTTTGTTTTTTTTGTTTTTGTTTTTTTGACTTGGGTTCGTTGTCACATTTCTGTGGGGACAATTATGTATTACTCGTGCACTCACTGTAGTTGTCTCGCCATGCTGCACTATTTGCATATACTGGCCACTCATGCCAGAGTAGCATCTGCGGCATTTGCACACTGATTGAGGAGTATCTGTAACATTTGCATAACCAACATTGTCCCAGATGATCGCACTACTCGTCACTTTAAACCGCATACACTCCTTGAAGTCTCAGCGCCCTTTGCAAAATGGTCATTGCACCGGACTATTACAATATTAGTCATTCGAACTGCTC
>NW_026904700.1:0-6603 GCF_024500275.1 Phycodurus eques | reverse complement strand
GTGACCGTAGCAGTAAAGGTTAACACTTCGTATAAAGAAAACTAAAATACATTAAAATAAAAAATAAAGATGCTGTAATTACCATTAATGCTGAGCGTGTGAAAAAAAAGGAGGGCGAAAAGGCAAAGATACTCCCCGGCGCACAAACACAGACAAGCACCATGCACGAGCTAAGCAGAAACACTATGGTTCTGGGATAAAATGGCGGACGAACCACGGGCCTCGTAAAGTCGAAACGTCCGAAGGTCGAGTAATGTCGTAACTCAAGGACTTCCTGTACATTGTTTTGATGTTGAGGCGGCATGACTTGATGGTTGATTGTCAATTCAGAGAAAATTACAATATTTATTTTTTTTAACATATGGGTGAATATAAACCTTTGTAATTTTGGTGGCAGTGTTGCTGTCACAAAAAGTGTTTCTTTTTGTACAGAGTTTTCTGTTCCTACAGAGGAAATGTCTTGTTTTCAATGTAATGTCTCCAAGTTCTGTGGCATGTTACTACCACCTACTGGTCACAGTGTATATTGCCACTGAATAGTCAGCATGCAGCGTCACATGATCAGTGAAAAGGAAACGTGCTGCCAGGGGACAAAGGCTGGTCGGTGAAAACAAGAAAATGGACACTAAAGGATTGTAACAACTCCTACATTTCTGGTCAGAAGGCGCACATTTTTCACTGTGTTTACTTGTGTAAAGAAGAAAAATGCTGGTTAAACTTCAGTTGGAGCGTGGCTTATTTGTACAAGAAGAAAACTTTGTTATATCCATCTTTCACCCAAAGTCAGCTGGAATGCGCGACAACTCACAGGCGGTATAGAAAATTGATATTGATCATTTAATCCAATTGGGAAAATTAACATTTTCAAATCTAAGCCTATGGACTCATGCTACACCAGGAAATTGTTTCCTGATCATTCTGATGTCACAGGTGAAATTTGAACATTCCTTTAGGGATTAAAAATGGAGGAAAAACGAAACGAATATAAGAATGATCTTAATGTAAAAAATAAAGTTGCTCTATAAGTGCTACATAAGTGTGAAAAGAATGAGGAAACAAAGGCAAATCCAAACGTCCAAGAGGACCACAAAGAAACTATTTTGGTCTACAGGACCTGGATTTATGAGGATGTGAAAAAGGCCGTAGCCGGCATCACACCCTACAAAGTAAACATTGATATGAGAAAAGGTTACGACATGCGACACCTGCAAAAATTACTGTAGATTATCTGTACTCAGACAATGAAGCAAAAGTCGTGGCAGGAATCATTTTACCAGACAAATTAAAGGAACTGTATAAAAATGCAAGTGTCCCACACATTTCATTGTGCAAAGGCATTTCCAGATGGAGAGACATGCATCAAAGATTCATTGGCCTTAGTGCATCATCTAGCAGAAGAGGGACATAAAGTTAGCAAAAATAAATTACAATTGTGTAAAAGGCAAGTCAAATATCTAGGCCATAATTTAAGTGTAGGATGAAGGACGATATTAGAAGACAGGAAAGCTATAGTCTTAAAAAATCCTAAACCACAGACGAAGAAACATATAATAATAATTTTTAGGTCTGACAAATTATTGTAGAGCATGGATTCCATATTATGCAGAAATTGTTGCACCATTGTCAAAATTAATGTATGAAGACAACCTTAAAATGACATCACCTGTTCCATGGAATACAGAGGCAGAAAAGGCCTTCTGTGACATTAAACAACATTTGGTGTCCAGTCCTGTGCTGGCCCTTCCAAATTATGATAAACCATTCATTCAAATGGTAGATTGTAAAGCTATTACATGACCTCTGTACTTACACAACAATACGGTGATAAGCTAAGACCAATAGCTTATTTTTCGACTAAATTGGACAGCGTGACGTGTGCATTACCGCATTGTGTCAGAGCAGTTGTGGCAGCCTTGATGGCAGTGGAGAGCAGTTCCACAATTGTGTTATTTCATCCATTAACTCTTAAGGTCCCACATACAGTGTCTGCTCTCCTATTGCAAACGAATAGGGCGTTTTTAGCACCTGCAAGACATTTATCTTGCATGGCCATCTTGCTGTCACAACCACATTTGACTGTTGAGCGATGCACAACCTTAAATCCAGCCACACTAATACCCTTACCTGAGGAAGGCACGCAGCATGATTGTCAGGAATTGACTGAACAAGCTGCTGAATTAGTAGCATGAACCGAGGCATGAAAACTAATGATAAATAAAGATGTTACAATCTATACTGATAGCCAATATGCGTATTCCACAACAAGAACGCAATTATTGGGAAAAACAAAGTGCAAAACTACAAAATGAAATTTACATTAGCACAGAAGGGAAACAAATACTTAAAAAAAAAATATTAAAAAAAACCTATTCAAATGGGCTGCTATATTGAGCCATGGTGTGTCACATGTCTCAACCGGAGGGATGGTGGCACAGATACATCGACACTTTACAGCCCTAAAAAATAGCAGAAAGAAACACGTGGGTTCATTTAACACACTGTAAAAGAGTCATTTCAGCTGAGTACTCAAATAGTGAAGGTGAGCAAAAGTCTGATAACGGAGCGGGAGCAGATGTGTAGATTCTGAAAACGCTTACTGGTCAGTGAAGAAAAAAGACACCAACCCGTTTAGTGAGAACTCAGCAGAATGGCACACCCGCGTTGGTTACAAGATTCGATAGGTTGTTACGTAGCAACTTTGGCTACTATGGTGTTGGTTTTTTTTTATGTGGTACATGGGACGTCCCACCCTAAATGATACAACGCATTTTTTAGATAGGAAATCACCTACCAACTGGACCAATATGACCAACCCAATAATAAACAATTTGGAATCATTAACTCGTATCAAAAGGAGTACAGTTGATGATCAGAATCAAAATCAGAATCAGAATCATCTTTATTTGCCAAGTATGTCCAAAACACACAAGGAATTTGTCTCCGGTAGTTGGAGCCGCTCTAGTACAACAAACAGTCAATTTACAGAACACTTTGGGGACATAAAGACATTGACAAAAAACAATTGTGCAAAAAGATGCAGAGTCCTCTAGCACTTAGAGCAGTTCGAACGACTAATATTGCAATAGTCCGGTGCAATGGACCATTGTGCAAAGGGCGCTGAGACTTCAAGGAGTGTATGCGGTTTAAAGTGACGAGTAGTGCGATCATGTGGGACAATGTTGGTTGTGCAAATGTTACAGATACTCCTCAATCAGTGTGCAAATGGAGCAGATGCTACTCTGGCATGAGTGGCCAGTATATGCAAATAGTGCAGCATGGCGAGACAACTACAGTGAGTGCACGAGTAATACATAATTGGCCCCACAGAAATGTGACAACGAACTCAAGTCAAAAAATTACCAGCTTGTTGTAATGGAATTAGAGGTTAGGTGTTTAAGAAGTTGATCGCAAGAGGGAAGAAGCTGTTGGAATGTCTACTAGTTCTAGTTTGCGTTGATCGGTAGCGCCTACCTGAGGGAAGGAGCTGGAAGAGCTGGTGACCGGGGTGCAGACGGTCCGAGAGGATTTTGCACGCCCTTGTCTTAGTTCTGGCAGCGTGCAAGTCCTCAATGGTGGGTAAGGGGGTACCGACAATCCTTTCAGCAGTTTTGATTGTCCGTTGCAGTCGGAGTTTGTCCTTTTTTGTAGCAGCACCAAACCAGACTGTGATGGAAGAACACAGGACCGATTCGATGACCGCTGTGTAGAACTGTCTCAGCAGCTCCGGTGGCAGGCCGTGCTTTCTCAGAAGCCGCAGGAAGTACATCCTCTGCTGGGCCTTTTTGAGGACGAAGTTGATGTTGTTCGCCCACTTCAGGTCCTGAGAGATTGTAATTCCCAGGAACTTGAAGGTCTCGACGGTTGACACAAGGCAGCTGGACAACGTGAGGGGCAGCTGTGGCGAAGGATACCTCCTGAAGTCCACGATCATCTCTACAGTCTTGAGCGTGTTCAGCTCCAGGTTGTGTCGGCCGCACCACAGCTCCAGCCGCTCCGCTTCCTGTCGATATGCAGACTCGTCACCGTCCTTGATGAGGTCGATGACAGTGGTGTCATCTGCAAACTTCAGGAGCTTGACAGTCGGGTTCGCTGAGGTGCAGTCGTTCGTGTAGCGAGAGAAGAGCAGCGGAGAGAGGACACAACCTTGGGGCGCCCCAGTGCTGATGCTGCGTGTGGATGAGGTGGCCTCCCCCAGCCTGACCTGCTGTGTCCTGCCCGTCAGAAAGCTGTAAATCCACTGGCAGATGGCAGGTGAGACGCTGAGCTCGAGAAGCTTGGTTGAAAGGAGTTCAGGGATGATGGTGTTGAACGCTGAGCTGAAGTCCACGAACAGGATCCTCACGTAGGTCCCTGCACTGTCGAGGTGTTCTAGGATGAAGTGCAGTCCCATGTTGACTGCATCATCCGCAGACCTGTTCGCTTGGTAGGCAAACTGCAGGGGGTCCAGCAGGGGACCTGTGACACTCTTGAGGTGGTCCAGCACGAGACGTTCAAAGGACTTCATGACCACAGATGTCAAAGCGACAGGCCTGTAGTCATTCAGACCAGAGATTGCAGGTTTCTTGGGGACTGGAATGATGGTGGAGCGTTTGAACCAGGATGGAACTTCGCACATTTCCAAAGATCTGTTAAAGATCTGAGTGAAGACTGGAGCGAGCTGGTCCGCGCAGACTTTGAGGCAGGATGGGGACACATGGTCCGGTCCTGTTGCTTTGTTAATCTTCTGTTGTTTGAAGATGCGTCTCACATCCTGTTCATGGATGGTTAACGCAGAAGTCAGAGGTGTGGTTGTGGTCGCGGGTGCGGCCGGGTGGGTGTGTGGAGTGAAACTGTCCTTTTCAAATCTGCAATAGAAGGTATTCAAGTCGTTGGCTAGTGTGCTATTGTTCTCAGCTTGGGGGGATCGTCGCTTGTAATTAGTCAGCGATTGGAATGCACGCCAGACTGATTTCGAGTCGTTCGCGCTAAACTGTTTTTCCAACTTTGCTGCATAGATCCTCTTTGCAATGTTAATTTCTTTAGTAAGCTGGTTTCTAGCTCGATTATACAGGGCCCTGTCCCCGCTCTGATATGCATCTTCCTTAGCTTGGCGAAGCTTCTTAAGTTTAGCAGTGAACCACGGCTTGTTGTTGTTGAATGTCCGAAATGATTTTGTTGGTACACAAACCTCTTCACAGAAACTGATATAGGATGTGACAGTGTCCGTATATTCATCCAGGCTGCCAGCTGAATTTTCAAAGACACTCCAGTCTGTGCAGTCTAAACAGCTTTGAAGTTCCATCTTTGCTTCATTGGTCCACTTTTTGACTGTTTTCACTGTAGGCTTCGCACATTTAAGTTCTTGCTTGTACGTCGGTATTAAGTGAATTAAGCAGTGATCAGACGAGCCCAGGGCTGCACGAGGTATAGCACGGTATGCGTTTTTTACCGTAGTGTAGCAGTGGTCTAAAGTATTATTTTCCCTGGTAGGACAGTCGATGTGCTGCTTGTATTTAGGGAGTTCGTGGTTGAGTTTAGCTTTGTTAAAGTCCCCGAGAATAATGAGGGGTGAGTCAGGGTGTTTTTTTTCAATTTCGTTGACTTGTTCGGCGAGCGTTAGCAATGCGGCGCTCGTGTTAGCTTGCGGTGTAATATAGACTCCAGCCAGTATAAACGATGCAAACTCACGTGGCGAGTAAAATGGTTTACAGTTCAGAAACAGCGACTCCAAATGCGGGCTGCAGTGTGTGCTGAGCACCGTGACGTCCGTACACCATTTTTCGTTTATATGGAGGCATATCCCGCCGCCCTTCGTTTTTCCCGATGATTCCATGTCGCGGTCCGCTCGATGAATGTTGAAGCCGGGAAGCGTGACGGCGCCATCGGGTACAGCGTCGCAAAGCCAGGTCTCCGTGAAGCACATGGCCACGGAACGTCCGAAGTCTTTACTGGTCTTTAACAGAAGATGAAGCTCGTCCATTTTGTTGGGTAGGGAGCGTACATTCGCGAGGTGGATCGACGGGAACGCCAATCTGTGTCCTCTCTTGCGGAGTTTCACCTGAATGCCGGCTCGTTTTCCTCTGTGGCGCCGCATCCATGCGCCGAAAACCGCGGACGCCGCTCCGGTGAGTATCTCGGGGAAAAAACTGAGCGGATTTTCGAAAGTTGGTGACAGAAAGTCCGGAGTAGCCTCCTTGATGGTTAGCAGGTCTCCCCTTGTGTAAGTGAGTCGTGTAAGGTCTCCAAAGACGGACGAAAAACACAAAAACAAAGACAATACTAGAGAGCGCGTTACCGAGGCGACCACACTGGTAGGCGCCATCTTGGAAAGTGGAACTTTCCATCAGAAATCAGAACTTTGGGCATGACCTCCAAATGCGGCGCTTAAAATGGTTTACAGGTCAGAACCAGCGACTCCAAATGCGGCTGCAGTGTGTGCTGAGGCACCGGGACGTCCGTACAACCATTTTTCGTTTATATTGAGGCATATCCACCGCGCCCTTCGTTTTTTATCCCGATGATTCCACATGTCGCGGGTCCGCTCGATGAATGTTGAAGCGGGAAGCGTGACGGCGCCATCGGGTACAAGCGTCGCAAAAGCCAGGTCTCACTGAAGCACATGGC
>NW_026904699.1:0-6618 GCF_024500275.1 Phycodurus eques | reverse complement strand
CCATGCGGGAAGTCAGAGCTCCCTTCTGGGACTCAGATGAGACGAGCTCCATGCTGGAAGTCAGAGCGTAATGCCAGAGGTCCATGCGGGAAATCAGAGCTCCCTTCTGGGACTCAGATGAGACGAGCTCCATGCTGGAAGTCAGAGCTTAATGCCAGAGGTCCATGCGGGAAATAAGAGCTCCCTTCTGGGACTCAGATGAGACGAGCTCCATGCTGGAAGTCAGAGCTTAATGCCAGAGGTCCATGCGGGAAATCAGAGCTCCCTTCTGGGACTCAGATGAGACGAGCTCCATGCAAGCCAAAGATCCCAAAATGCAGCGGCACTAAGTCCCAGCCTGGACCCCAAAACGGACCATCATGTATTCCAAAATGCAGCGGCACTCAGTCCCAAAACGGACCCGCATGGATCCCAAAATGCAGCGGCACTCAGTCCCAGCAAAGTACCAGCACGCATCCCAAAATGTCACAAAGTCGCCTATCCGGAGCTCAGGCAAAGCATCTTGCACAGTCTCAGCAAAGCCCAGCATTCATCCCAAAATGTAACAAAGTAGCCTTAATGCCCGAGGTCCATGCGGGAAATCAGAGCTCCCTTCCGGGACTCAGATGAGACGAGCTCCATGCTGGAAGTGAGAGCCCCATGCCTAATGCCCGAGGTCCATGCGGGAAATCAGAGCTCCCTTCTGGGACTCAGATGAGACGAGCTCCATGCTGGAAGTCAGAGCGTAATGCCAGAGGTCCATGCGGGAAATCAGAGCTCCCTTCTGGGACTCAGATGAGACGAGCTCCATGCTGGAAGTCAGAGCCAGCTTAATGCCCGAGGTCCATGCGGGAAATCAGAGCTCCCTTCTGGGACTCAGATGAGACGAGCTCCATGCTGGAAGTCAAGCCATGCTTAATGCCCGAGGTCCATGCGGGAAATCAGAGCTCCCTTCTGGGACTCAGATGAGACGAGCTCCATGCTGGAAGTCAGAGCGTAATGCCAGAGGTCCATGCGGGAAATCAGAGCTCCCTTCTGGGACTCAGATGAGACGAGCTCCATGCTGGAAGTCAAGCCCATGCTTAATGCCAGAGGTCCATGCGGGAAATCAGAGCTCCCTTCCGGGACTCAGATGAGACGAGCTCCATGCTGGAAGTGAGAGCCCCATGCCTAATGCCCGAGGTCCATGCGGGAAATCAGAGCTCCCTTCTGGGACTCAGATGAGACGAGCTCCATGCTGGAAGTCAGAGCGTAATGCCAGAGGTCCATGCGGGAAATCAGAGCTCCCTTCTGGGACTCAGATGAGACGAGCTCCATGCTGGAAGTCAGCGCTCCATGCTTAATGCCCGAGGTCCATGCGGGAAATAAGAGCTCCCTTCTGGGACTCAGATGAGACGAGCTCCATGCTGGAAGTCAGAGCTTAATGCCAGAGGTCCATGCGGGAAATAAGAGCTCCCTTCTGGGACTCAGATGAGACGAGCTCCATGCTGGAAGTCAGAGCCCCATGCTTAATGCCCGAGGTCCATGCGGGAAATCAGAGCTCCCTTCCGGGACTCAGATGAGACGAGCTCCATGCTGGAAGTGAGAGCCCCATGCCTAATGCCCGAGGTCCATGCGGGAAATCAGAGCTCCCTTCTGGGACTCAGATGAGACGAGCTCCATGCAAGCCAAAGATCCCAAAATGCAGCGGCACTAAGTCCCAGCCTGGACCCCAAAACGGACCATCATGTATTCCAAAATGCAGCGGCACTCAGTCCCAAAACGGACCCGCATGGATCCCAAAATGCAGCGGCACTCAGGCCCAGCAAAGTACCAGCACGCATCCCAAAATGTCACAAAGTCGCCTATCCGGAGCTCACGCAAAGCATCTTGCACAGTCTCAGCAAAGCCCAGCATTCATCCCAAAATGTAACAAAGTAGCCTTAATGCCCGAGGTCCATGCGGGAAATCAGAGCTCCCTTCCGGGTCTCAGATGAGACGAGCTCCATGCTGGAAGTCAGCGCTCCATGCTTAATGCCCGAGGTCCATGCGGGAAATAAGAGCTCCCTTCCGGGTCTCAGATGAGACGAGCTCCATGCTGGAAGTCAGAGCTTAATGCCAGAGGTCCATGCGGGAAATAAGAGCTCCCTTCTGGGACTCAGATGAGACGAGCTCCATGCTGGAAGTCAGAGCTTAATGCCCGAGGTCCATGCGGGAAGTCAGAGCTCCCTTCTGGGACTCAGATGAGACGAGCTCCATGCTGGAAGTCAAAGCCCCATGCTTAATGCCCGAGGTCCATGCGGGAAATCAGAGCTCCCTTCCGGGACTCAGATGAGACG
Organism: Phycodurus eques; assembly: GCF_024500275.1. Lineage (NCBI taxonomy): Eukaryota > Metazoa > Chordata > Actinopteri > Syngnathiformes > Syngnathidae > Phycodurus > Phycodurus eques. Next base: position 4,321 of record NW_026904699.1, on the reverse strand, counting down.
AGCTCCATGCTGGAAGTCAGAGCTCCATGCTTAATGCCCGAGGTCCATGCGGGAAGTCAGAGCTCCCTTCTGGGACTCAGATGAGACGAGCTCCATGCTGGAAGTCAGAGCTTAATGCCAGAGGTCCATGCGGGAAATCAGAGCTCCCTTCCAGGACTCAGATGAGACGAGCTCCATGCTGGAAGTCAGAGCGTAATGCCAGAGGTCCATGCGGGAAATCAGAGCTCCCTTCTGGGACTCAGATGAGACGAGCTCCATGCAAGCCAAAGATCCCAAAATGCAGCGGCACTAAGTCCCAGCCTGGACCCCAAAACGGACCATCATGTATTCCAAAATGCAGCGGCACTCAGTCCCAAAACGGACCCGCATGGATCCCAAAATGCAGCGGCACTCAGTCCCAGCAAAGTACCAGCACGCATCCCAAAATGTCACAAAGTCGCCTATCCGGAGCTCACGCAAAGCATCTTGCACAGTCTCAGCAAAGCCCAGCATTCATCCCAAAATGTAACAAAGTAGCCTTAATGCCCGAGGTCCATGCGGGAAATCAGAGCTCCCTTCCGGGTCTCAGATGAGACGAGCTCCATGCTGGAAGTCAGCGCTCCATGCTTAATGCCCGAGGTCCATGCGGGAAATAAGAGCTCCCTTCTGGGACTCAGATGAGACGAGCTCCATGCTGGAAGTCAGAGCTTAATGCCAGAGGTCCATGCGGGAAATAAGAGCTCCCTTCTGGGACTCAGATGAGACGAGCTCCATGCTGGAAGTCAGAGCCCCATGCTTAATGCCCGAGGTCCATGCGGGAAATCAGAGCTCCCTTCCGGGACTCAGATGAGACGAGCTCCATGCAAGCCAAAGATCCCAAAATGCAGCGGCACTAAGTCCCAGCCTGGACCCCAAAACGGACCATCATGTATTCCAAAATGCAGCGGCACTCAGTCCCAAAACGGACCCGCATGGATCCCAAAATGCAGCGGCACTCAGTCCCAGCAAAGTACCAGCACGCATCCCAAAATGTCACAAAGTCGCCTATCCGGAGCTCAGGCAAAGCATCTTGCACAGTCTCAGCAAAGCCCAGCATTCATCCCAAAATGTAACAAAGTAGCCTTAATGCCCGAGGTCCATGCGGGAAATCAGAGCTCCCTTCCGGGTCTCAGATGAGACGAGCTCCATGCTGGAAGTCAGCGCTCCATGCTTAATGCCCGAGGTCCATGCGGGAAATAAGAGCTCCCTTCTGGGACTCAGATGAGACGAGCTCCATGCTGGAAGTCAGAGCTTAATGCCAGAGGTCCATGCGGGAAATAAGAGCTCCCTTCTGGGACTCAGATGAGACGAGCTCCATGCTGGAAGTCAGAGCTCCATGCTTAATGCCCGAGGTCCATGCGGGAAGTCAGAGCTCCCTTCTGGGACTCAGATGAGACGAGCTCCATGCTGGAAGTCAGAGCTTAATGCCCGAGGTCCATGCGGGAAATAAGAGCTCCCTTCTGGGACTCAGATGAGACGAGCTCCATGCTGGAAGTCAGAGCTTAATGCCAGAGGTCCATGCGGGAAATCAGAGCTCCCTTCTGGGTCTCAGATGAGACGAGCTCCATGCTGGAAGTCAGAGCTCCATGCTTAATGCCCGAGGTCCATGCGGGAAGTCAGAGCTCCCTTCCGGGTCTCAGATGAGACGAGCTCCATGCTGGAAGTCAGAGCTCCATGCCTAATGCCCGAGGTCCATGCGGGAAATCAGAGCTCCCTTCCGGGACTCAGATGAGACGAGCTCCATGCTGGAAGTCAGAGCTTAATGCCAGAGGTCCATGCGGGAAATCAGAGCTCCCTTCTGGGACTCAGATGAGACGAGCTCCATGCTGGAAGTCAGAGCTCCATGCTTAATGCCCGAGGTCCATGCGGGAAATAAGAGCTCCCTTCTGGGACTCAGATGAGACGAGCTCCATGCTGGAAGGCAGAGCTTAATGCCAGAGGTCCATGCGGGAAATAAGAGCTCCCTTCCGGGTCTCAGATGAGACGAGCACCATGCTGGAAGTCAGAGCTTAATGCCAGAGGTCCATGCGGGAAATCAGAGCTCCCTTCTGGGACTCAGATGAGACGAGCTCCATGCAAGCCAAAGATCCCAAAATGCAGCGGCACTAAGTCCCAGCCTGGACCCCAAAACGGACCATCATGTATTCCAAAATGCAGCGGCACTCAGTCCCAAAACGGACCCGCATGGATCCCAAAATGCAGCGGCACGAAGTCCCAGCAAAGTACCAGCACGCATCCCAAAATGTCACAAAGTCGCCTATCCGGAGCTCACGCAAAGCATCTTGCACAGTCTCAGCAAAGCCCAGCATTCATCCCAAAATGTAACAAAGTAGCCTATCCGCAGGTCACCCAGATCGGGGAAATTGTACAAGTGTTTGATTCCGCCAGTGATGCCCTAAAATGTGAATAAGTAACCCGAAAACTTGCTCCATTCAAATGAATGGCGTTTCTACCAGAGGCCGTTTACGGGTGTAGTGCCGATTTCGGTCGTGCGGGGCGCTGCAGACATGTCTTCCCTACACCCCTCAGTGTGGTGGCCTTGGCCGTCAAGTCTTTAACTCCGTCCGCGTAGACTTTTCGGGGCAGTCGACGGGATATTGAGGAGACACGTTTTCAGTACTTTGACTCCGTCTGCGTTTGGCATTTAGGCGCCACTTGAGGCGTTTTCGGGACACTCTGCCTTCACCACGACACTCGGGCCGGCATGGGGGGGGGGGAGAGCGCGCAGCCCCTCCCTTTCTCCCGCCCGACCCCTACCCCGACCGAATGGCACTCGTGACCCGCCCTTGGGGGGCCCCCGCCGACCGGCCCGGCCCTGCGCCGGTGTCGGTGCGGGCGGGCGGTTCCCCCAGCCTGCGGGTTCGCATCGTCGTCGTCGTCGTCCCCGGCCTCCGAAGGAGGCGTTCGCGGGCACGCTAGGCAGGCCGGGTCTCCAAGGCGAGACCGAGACGCTCCGGTGCCCGCCGCGCCCGGTCTGCGTCAGCCGGCCACTGGCGTCTGCCGTCCGTTGGGCCTCCCGGCGAGCGCGCACCCTCTCGAAGTCGTCCCGGACGGACGAGCGCGGGCTTTAACGGCCCGCCTCTCCAGCTTCCAGCCGTCTCAGTCGCGGCGGCCGTCGACCGGCCGGTGGGGTGAGCGTTTTGGGCAGGCAGGTGCAGGGCCCTCGCCGCCGCCAACCACTGCCCGCAAGCGTCCGGGAAAGCACAAGTCTTTGGGATCCGGGGGGAGTATGGTTGAAAAGCTGAAACTTAAAGGAATTGACGGAAGGGCACCTACCAGGAGGGGAGCCTGCGGCTTAATTTTACTCAACACGGGGGACCGGACCCGTGCCGAGCTACCAGGGAGGTGGCGGGGGCAAGTCAGAGCTCCATGCAAGCCAAAGCCCCATGCTTAATGCCCGAGGTCCCTGCGGGAAATCAGAGCTCCCTTCCGGGTCTCAGATGAGACGAGCTCCATGCTGGAAGTCAGAGCTTAATGCCAGAGGTCCATGCGGGAAATCAGAGCTCCCTTCTGGGACTCAGATGAGACGAGCTCCATGCTGGAAGTCAGAGCGTAATGCCAGAGGTCCATGCGGGAAATCAGAGCTCCCTTCCGGGACTCAGATGAGACGAGCTCCATGCTGGAAGTGAGAGCTTAATGCCCGAGGTCCATGCGGGAAATAAGAGCTCCCTTCTGGGACTCAGATGAGACGAGCTCCATGCTGGAAGTCAGAGCTCCATGCTTAATGCCCGAGGTCCATGCGGGAAGTCAGAGCTCCCTTCTGGGACTCAGATGAGACGAGCTCCATGCTGGAAGTCAGAGCTTAATGCCAGAGGTCCATGCGGGAAATCAGAGCTCCCTTCCGGGACTCAGATGAGACGAGCTCCATGCTGGAAGTGAGAGCCCCATGCCTAATGCCCGAGGTCCATGCGGGAAATCAGAGCTCCCTTCCGGGACTCGGATGAGACGAGCTCCATGCTGGAAGTCAGAGCTTAATGCCAGAGGTCCATGCGGGAAATCAGAGCTCCCTTCCGGGACTCAGATGAGACGAGCTCCATGCTGGAAGTCAGAGCTCCATGCTTAATGCCCGAGGTCCATGCGGGAAATAAGAGCTCCCTTCTGGGACTCAGATGAGACGAGCTCCATGCTGGAAGTCAGAGCTTAATGCCAGAGGTCCATGCGGGAAATAAGAGCTCCCTTCTGGGACTCAGATGAGACGAGCTCCATGCTGGAAGTCAGAGCGTAATGCCAGAGGTCCATGCGGGAAATCAGAGCTCCCTTCCGGGACTCAGATGAGACGAGCTCCATGCTGGAAGTGAGAGCT
>NW_026904698.1:0-6631 GCF_024500275.1 Phycodurus eques | reverse complement strand
CACTGCCTGTAACTAGTATAAAGGGCAGAGTTCTACTCTAAATAGCCAGAGATTTTACTGGGAAAGCATCCTTTTTGAAGTTATGAGTCAAAATAGAAAACGTGTACAGCAGGCGCTGGGAAGCGTTTTTAAGCAATAAAAAACTGCAAATGTGTGTAAAACTCCAACCAAAGCTTTTGGATTCAAAAAACTGCCTGTAACTAGTATAAAGGGCAGAGTTCTACTCTAAATAGCCAGAGATTTTACTGGGAAAGCATCCTTTTTGAAGTTATGAGTCAAAATAGAAAACGTGTACAGCAGGCGCTGGGAAGCGTTTTTAAGCAATAAAAAACTGCAAATGTGTGTAAAACTCCAACCAAAGCTTTTGGATTCAAAAAACTGCCTGTAACTAGTATAAAGGGCAGAGTTCTACTCTAAATAGCCAGAGATTTTACTGGGAAAGCATCCTTTTTGAAGTTATGAGTCAAAATAGAAAACGTGTACAGCAGGCGCTGGGAAGCGTTTTTAAGCAATAAAAAACTGCAAATGTGTGTAAAACTCCAACCAAAGCTTTTGGATTCAAAAAACTGCCTGTAACTAGTATAAAGGGCAGAGTTCTACTCTAAATAGCCAGAGATATTTACTGGGAAAGCATCCTTTTTGAAGTTATGAGTCAAAATAGAAAACGTGTACAGCAGGTGCTGGGAAGCGTTTTTAAGCAATAAAAAACTGCAAATGTGTGTAAAACTCCAACCAAAGCTTTTGGATTCAAAAAACTGCCTGTAACTAGTATAAAGGGCAGAGTTCTACTCTAAATAGCCAGAGATTTTACTGGGAAAGCATCCTTTTTGAAGTTATGAGTCAAAATAGAAAACGTGTACAGCAGGCGCTGGGAAGCGTTTTTAAGCAATAAAAAACTGCAAATGTGTGTAAAACTCCAACCAAAGCTTTTGGATTCAAAAAACTGCCTGTAACTAGTATAAAGGGCAGAGTTCTACTCTAAATAGCCAGAGATTTTACTGGGAAAGCATCCTTTTTGAAGTTATGAGTCAAAATAGAAAACGTGTACAGCAGGCGCTGGGAAGCGTTTTTAAGCAATAAAAAACTGCAAATGTGTGTAAAACTCCAACCAAAGCTTTTGGATTCAAAAAACTGCCTGTAACTAGTATAAAGGGCAGAGTTCTACTCTAAATAGCCAGAGATTTTACTGGGAAAGCATCCTTTTTGAAGTTATGAGTCAAAATAGAAAACGTGTACAGCAGGCGCTGGGAAGCGTTTTTAAGCAATAAAAAACTGCAAATGTGTGTAAAACTCCAACCAAAGCTTTTGGATTCAAAAAACTGCCTGTAACTAGTATAAAGGGCAGAGTTCTACTCTAAATAGCCAGAGATTTTACTGGGAAAGCATCCTTTTTGAAGTTATGAGTCAAAATAGAAAACGTGTACAGCAGGCGCTGGGAAGCGTTTTTAAGCAATAAAAAACTGCAAATGTGTGTAAAACTCCAACCAAAGCTTTTGGATTCAAAAAACTGCCTGTAACTAGTATAAAGGGCAGAGTTCTACTCTAAATAGCCAGAGATTTTACTGGGAAAGCATCCTTTTTGAAGTTATGAGTCAAAATAGAAAACGTGTACAGCAGGCGCTGGGAAGCGTTTTTAAGCAATAAAAAACTGCAAATGTGTGTAAAACTCCAACCAAAGCTTTTGGATTCAAAAAACTGCCTGTAACTAGTATAAAGGGCAGAGTTCTACTCTAAATAGCCAGAGATTTTACTGGGAAAGCATCCTTTTTGAAGTTATGAGTCAAAATAGAAAACGTGTACAGCAGGCTGCTGGGAAGCGTTTTTAAGCAATAAAAAACTGCAAATGTGTGTAAAACTCCAACCAAAGCTTTTGGATTCAAAAAACTGCCTGTAACTAGTATAAAGGGCAGAGTTCTACTCTAAATAGCCAGAGATTTTACTGGGAAAGCATCCTTTTTGAAGTTATGAGTCAAAATAGAAAACGTGTACAGCAGGCGCTGGGAAGCGTTTTTAAGCAATAAAAACTGCAAATGTGTGTAAAACTCCAACCAAAGCTTTTGGATTCAAAAAACTGCCTGTAACTAGTATAAAGGGCAGAGTTCTACTCTAAATAGCCAGAGATTTTACTGGGAAAGCATCCTTTTTGAAGTTATGAGTCAAAATAGAAAACGTGTACAGCAAGGCGCTGGGAAGCGTTTTTAAGCAATAAAAAACTGCAAATGTGTGTAAAACTCCAACCAAAGCTTTTGGATTCAAAAAACTGCCTGTAACTAGTATAAAGGGCAGAGTTCTACTCTAAATAGCCAGAGATATTTACTGGGAAAGCATCCTTTTTGAAGTTATGAGTCAAAATAGAAAACGTGTACAGCAGGCGCTGGGAAGCGTTTTTAAGCAATAAAAAACTGCAAATGTGTGTAAAACTCCAACCAAAGCTTTTGGATTCAAAAAACTGCCTGTAACTAGTATAAAGGGCAGAGTTCTACTCTAAATAGCCAGAGATTTTACTGGGAAAGCATCCTTTTTGAAGTTATGAGTCAAAATAGAAAACGTGTACAGCAGGCGCTGGGAAGCGTTTTTAAGCAATAAAAAACTGCAAATGTGTGTAAAACTCCAACCAAAGCTTTTGGATTCAAAAAACTGCCTGTAACTAGTATAAAGGGCAGAGTTCTACTCTAAATAGCCAGAGATTTTACTGGGAAAGCATCCTTTTTGAAGTTATGAGTCAAAATAGAAAACGTGTACAGCAGGCGCTGGGAAGCGTTTTTAAGCAATAAAAAACTGCAAATGTGTGTAAAACTCCAACCAAAGCTTTTGGATTCAAAAAACTGCCTGTAACTAGTATAAAGGGCAGAGTTCTACTCTAAATAGCCAGAGATTTTACTGGGAAAGCATCCTTTTTGAAGTTATGAGTCAAAATAGAAAACGTGTACAGCAGGCGCTGGGAAGCGTTTTTAAGCAATAAAAAACTGCAAATGTGTGTAAAACTCCAACCAAAGCTTTTGGATTCAAAAAACTGCCTGTAACTAGTATAAAGGGCAGAGTTCTACTCTAAATAGCCAGAGATTTTACTGGGAAAGCATCCTTTTTGAAGTTATGAGTCAAAATAGAAAACGTGTACAGCAGGGCTGGGAAGCGTTTTTAAGCAATAAAAAACTGCAAATGTGTGTAAAACTCCAACCAAAGCTTTTGGATTCAAAAAACTGCCTGTAACTAGTATAAAGGGCAGAGTTCTACTCTAAATAGCCAGAGATTTTACTGGGAAAGCATCCTTTTTGAAGTTATGAGTCAAAATAGAAAACGTGTACAGCAGGCGCTGGGAAGCGTTTTTAAGCAATAAAAACTGCAAATGTGTGTAAAACTCCAACCAAAGCTTTTGGATTCAAAAAACTGCCTGTAACTAGTATAAAGGGCAGAGTTCTACTCTAAATAGCCAGAGATTTTACTGGGAAAGCATCCTTTTTGAAGTTATGAGTCAAAATAGAAAACGTGTACAGCAGGCGCTGGGAAGCGTTTTTAAGCAATAAAAAACTGCAAATGTGTGTAAAACTCCAACCAAAGCTTTTGGATTCAAAAAACTGCCTGTAACTAGTATAAAGGGCAGAGTTCTACTCTAAATAGCCAGAGATTTTACTGGGAAAGCATCCTTTTTGAAGTTATGAGTCAAAATAGAAAACGTGTACAGCAGGTGCTGGGAAGCGTTTTTAAGCAATAAAAAACTGCAAATGTGTGTAAAACTCCAACCAAAGCTTTTGGATTCAAAAAACTGCCTGTAACTAGTATAAAGGGCAGAGTTCTACTCTAAATAGCCAGAGATTTTACTGGGAAAGCATCCTTTTTGAAGTTATGAGTCAAAATAGAAAACGTGTACAGCAGGCGCTGGGAAGCGTTTTTAAGCAATAAAAACTGCAAATGTGTGTAAAACTCCAACCAAAGCTTTTGGATTCAAAAAACTGCCTGTAACTAGTATAAAGGGCAGAGTTCTACTCTAAATAGCCAGAGATATTACTGGGAAACCATCCTTTTTGAAGTTATGAGTCAAAATAGAAAACGTGTACAGCAGTTGCTGGGAAGCGTTTTTAAGCAATATAAAACTGCAAATGTGTGTAAAACTCCAACCAAAGCTTTTGGATTCAAAAACCTGCATGTAACTAGTATAAAGGGCAGAGTTCTACTCTAAATAGCCAGAGATTTTACTGGGAAAGCATCCTTTGTGAAGTTATGAGTCAAAATAAAAAAAGGGTACAGCCAAGGCGCTGGGAAGCGTTTTTAAGCAATAAAAAACTGCAAATGTGTGTAAAACTCCAACCAAAGCTTTTGGATTCAAAAAACTGCCTGTAACTAGTATAAAGGGAAGAGTTCTACTCTAAATAGCCAGAGATTTTAATGGGAAAGCATCCTTTGTGAAGTTATGAGTGAAAATAAAAAAAGTGTACAGCCAAGGCGCTGGGAAGCGTTTTTAAGCAATAAAAAACTGCAAATGTGTGTAAAACTCCAACCAAAGCTTTTGGATTCAAAAAACTGCCTGTAACTAGTATAAAGGGAAGAGTTCTACTCTAAATAGCTAGATATATTACTGGGAAACCATCCTTTTTGAAGTTATGAGTCAGAATAGAAAACGTGTACAGCAGGGGCTGGGAAGCGTTTTTAAGCAATACAAAACTGCAAATGTGTGTAAAACTCCAACCAAAGCTTTTGGATTCAAAAAACTGCCTGTAACTAGTATAAAGGGCCGAGTTCTACTCGAAATAGCCAGAGATTTTACTGGGAAAGCATCCTTTGTGAAGTTATGAGTCAAAATAGAAAACGTGTACAGCAGGGGCTGGGAAGCGTTTTTAAGCAATAAAAAACTGCAAATGTGTGTAAAACTCCAACCAAAGCTTTTGGATTCAAAAAACTGCCTGTAACTAGTATAAAGGGCAGAGTTCTACTCTAAATAGCCAGAGATTTTACTGGGAAAGCATCCTTTGTGAAGTTATGAGTCAAAATAGAAAACGTGTACAGCAGGCGCTGGGAAGCGTTTTTAAGCAATAAAAAATTGCAAATGTGTGTAAAACTCCAACCAAAGCTTTTGGATTCAAAAAACTGCCTGTAACTAGTATAAAGGGCAGAGTTCTACTCTAAATAGCCAGATATATTACTGGGAAACCATCCTTTTTGAAGTTATGAGTCAAAATAGAAAACGTGTACAGCAGGCGCTGGGAAGCGTTTTTAAGCAATAAAAAACTGCAAATGTGTATAAAACTCCAACCAAAGCTTTTGGATTAAAAAAACTGCCTGTAACTAGTAAAAAGGGCAGAGTTCTACTCTAAATAGCCAGAGATTTTACTGGGAAAGCATCCTTTTTGAAGTTATGAGTCAAAATAGAAAACGTGTACAGCAGGCGCTGGGAAGCGTTTTTAAGCAATAAAAAACTGCAAATGTGTGTAAAACTCCAACCAAAGCTTTTGGATTAAAAAAACTGCCTGTAACTAGTATAAAGGGCAGAGTTCTACTCTAAATACCCAGAGATATTACTGGGAAACCATCCTTTTTGAAGTTATGAGTCAAAATAGAAAACGTGTACAGCAGTTGCTGGGAAGCGTTTTTAAGCAATGAAAAACTGCTAATGTGTGTAAAACTCCAACCAAAGCTTTTGGATTCAAAAAACTGCCTGTAACTAGTATAAAGGGCAGAGTTCTACTCTACATAGCCAGATATTTTACTGTGAAAGCATCCTTTTTGAAGTTATGAGACAAAATAGAAAACGTGTACAGCAGGTGCTGGAAGCGTTTTTAAGCAATAAAATACTGCAAATGTGTATAAAACTCCAACCAAAGCTTTTGGATTCAAAAAACTGCCTGTAACTAGTATAAAGGGCAGAGTTCTACTCTAAATAGCCAGAGATTTTACTGGGAAAGCATCCTTTTCGAAGTTATGAGTCAAAATAGAAAACGTGTACAGCAGGCGCTGGGAAGCGTTTTTAAGCAATAAAAAACTGCAAATGTGTGTAAAACTCCAACCAAATCTTTTGGATTAAATAAACTGCCTGTAACTAGTATAAAGGGCAGAGTTCTACTCTAAATAGCCAGAGATTTTACTGGGAAAGCATCCTTTGTGAAGTTATGAGTCAAAATAGAAAACGTGTACAGCAGGCGCTGGGAAGCGTTTTTAAGCAATAAAATACTGCAAATGTGTATAAAACTCCAACCAAAGCTTTTGGATTCAAAAAACTGCCTGTAACTAGTATAAAGGGCAGAGTTCTACTCTAAATAGCCAGAGATATTACTGGGAAACCATCCTTTTTGAAGTTATGAGTCAAAATAGAAAACGTGTACAGCAGTTGCTGGGAAGCGTTTTTAAGCAATATAAAAATGCAAATGTGTGTAAAACTCCAACCAAAGCTTTTGGATTCAAAAACCTGCATGTAACTAGTATAAAGGGCAGAGTTCTACTCTAAATAGCCAGAGATTTTACTGGGAAAGTGTTAGATATATCTTAGTAGTTATCATTTATTTGCTTAGCTTGCATTAGTATTTTGCATTAGTAGCCTGCATTAGTATTATGGACAATGTTTAGAAAGAAAGATGTCTCGCCTTCAAGAAGATGACTCAGCAGGAATCATCTGAGAGAAGGACGTGGCCGGGACGTGGCA